>NW_028324301.1:17015000-17225000 GCF_058129835.1 Hydra viridissima | reverse complement strand
ATATAATATTCTTGAGCAGCAACAAAAGAATATATTTTTATTTGGCTAATATTTAACTCTGGCTACAACTCTGGCGAAAATATTAAAATATGTAGATTCAAAAATATATCCCATGCTTTTGTATAGCATGGGATATTGAGTGTTAGAAAAGCATAACAATCAGTTTTATTTTTTTCTTAGCAACACTTAATTGAAAAATGAGTCTCGTAAAAAAAATCGAAGAAAAAATATATATTTTTATATATATACGTAATATATATATACGTAATATATACGTAAAAAAAATCGAAGAAAAAATATATATTTTTTCTTCGATTTTTTTTACGAGACTCATTTTTCAATTAAGTGTTGCTAAAAAAAAAATAAAACTGATTGTTATGCTTTTCTAACACTCACATGTTCTTATCTAAGCATCGGCGTTTGGTTTTTCAGTTTTTAACAAACAATTCTTCAAAAACCAAAACACCAATCGCCGATGCTTAGATACCAAACCAGTCGCCGATGCTTAGATACCAAACCAGTCGCCGATGCTTAGATACCAAACCAGTCGCTGATGCTTAGATATAAACCAATCACCGATGCTTAGATAAAAACAACTTACATAGGAAGTTTGTAATTTATTCGTAAGCGAATAAATTACAAACTTCAAAATTAGTCATTTGAAATATACCGAGTTTAAGTTATTTCTAAATTTAAGACATATAAACCTATAAGATTCCAGAAAAAAAATTGCGATACGCTGCATACCTTTTCTTATTATGTTATGTAGTTTCAACCTTTTAAGATATGAATCGCTGCTCGATTAAGAACATTAAATTTATTTATATTACAATTTTAAATAACAGACTTATTTATAAATACAAACTTGTTTCACCAAAAGCTTTGCTATTTTAAATACTTAAAGACTTCTATTTATATTGACGTCAGAAAATTCGATTTATCATAAAAGACTGGTGTAGAAGTTAGGAGAGTTGTGGAATTGAGACTTGAGAATTGAACTTAAGTCACAAATTCAAATCACTTCAGAAATGACTTGACTAAATCAAATAAGACTTGGAACTCAACTTTGACATTGATGCAGTAGCAATATTTTAATTTTGTATCAAATTCAATATTAGAAAAACGTTCTACAAAATATATACATTTCTTATAATGCCCAAGAACAAAAAATCATTGTTATAAATAATGCAATATTTACATACAAAGTCATTCCCACAGAACTCCTTCAAACACAATAAAATAGTGATTTACAGCATATTGGTTATGATTATCATTACTCCTTATCCCTTATCCCTTATCTGAAACTCTTTACTTGTTTCGATTCTTTGACCATTTTGAAAAGGGTGGCTTTTCAAATATTTCTTGTCCTTCCGGGTAACCATGAAGAATTTCCTTGTTATCCTTTGTAAAATTTGTTTGTAACTTCCACTTGTAATAGAATATTCCTTGGTATGGAAGCAATCTTTCTGCAGTATTTTTCTTTTGCACCACGTAATACCAATACACAATCTTCAATGGATCTTCACTGCTGCTAGCAGCCATGCGTTTAATTGTCCGATGATGAACAATTCCATTTCTGTACGACCTGTAAACTCAAATGAATAACACAAATACTCCCCATTTGGTGCATAGTTCATTTATGAGTCTTGAGTGGAATGTCTGGCTGTTGTCAATAGCGTTTGCCATGACTGCTACAGCGGAATGTATTGTAAGCATCCAATCTCGAGGTACCCTGGTGAGAGGAGATCTTACTTTCTGCTAATTTTAAAAGACAAGGTTTTATGATTAGATTACATTCTTTTACAAGATCTTCCATTAATAAAAGGTGGCGACAGATGAGAGGTTCACCAAAACTGCGAACACAAATTGGGTTGTCTCCTGTGATATAAGAATATAACCAATGAAAAATAATTACAGAACTGATCATCATTATAATACGTTTGCATTTCGATTATGTTAAACCCTTTAATTACGGTTTCCAGCTCTGCAAGCCTGATATGAGCTGCGTCATTTTCTTTTCTCAACCATGGATAATCTTCGATTACATCTCCAGCCGCTTCGAAAACTGTGCCAATAGCTAGACTGCGTGCATCAAACCGCACAATTGCTTTAGAAGTACTTCGAACTGTCTACACTCCATGAACAGTAAATTTGTTCCCCGGATATTTCCACTTAAAACTACTTGCCGCCCTATTCAGATTGCTACATAAAGGGCGTAACCAATTTGCAATCGGTAAAACACCATGAGTAAATTTTTTGTCTTGTAATATTTTTTTTTGGAGTATTGAGCAAAATATCACGTTACAAACGTACCGATTGTGCTCTTTACAAACTCGCAACCCAAAGACGCAATCACTAACAAGTTTCTCTACAGACTTTTCGTTCAATCCGCATACTTTCAAGAGTTCTTGAGCCTTAAGACTCGAGACTATATTATTGTTAACAATGATGTCATCAATAAATAAGAAAAAAAATTAAATGATAGACTTAGAGTTTCCGTTCACCCATACACAAAGTGTTGGTGGCTTTGACTTTTTCAGGAAACCACTTGCATAAAAACAGGCGCCCTCCCTGAGACTTTTTTTGAGTGTTTGCATCTTTTTGAACAGTGCTATGCTAAATGATTTTCCATTTCAAATATATAACAAAATCTCTTTTTCTCAATTTCTTTGCAAAAGCCTCTTCCTTCGTAAATCTCGTTTGGATTTATAGCGGCACAATTTATGCGCCCAATAAAGCAGGGTTCTTTAAAAAATAAGGTTAGCAAGCTTGTTTTTTCTGCCACCTAAAAAAGCGACATGGATGGTATTGAGCATTCAAACTGCAGCTTTTTTCGTGCTTCATCAGGCAATCCAGAAATGAATACACATCTTATCCATTCTTCGTTCATATGCAGGCTTGGACTGGGCCGCCGGGATACCGGGAGATTCCCGGTGGGCCGGTTGGCATAAAAAATTATATTATATTTTTAGTTAGGCTACATTTTATTTTCCAAATAAAATATAAATTAAAATTTAACTAAAAATATAATAACTTTTTTTCTGGCCTCTAATTACATCTAATTAAAGGCCATTTGCCGGCTAATTATATAAATTTTGGCGGCCATCTTGAGCTGATCGAAAGTAGTATTACATTAATAGTGAGTTTAGCATGCGCGCTTTATCTTTAGGCGGTGTTAGTACAAGCGTTAGCAAGTGTGCTTCCACTGCAAGTTTAAAAAAAGTTAGGCACGTAAAAACTTCAACAAGTGCGTTTTAAGTCATTAATTATTCATAACTTATTTTTAAGTTAAAACCATTTCCAAAAAATATATGTGCTATGAACAATTAAAACAAACTTACAAGAAAATTTGCATAAAAAAAAAATGAAAAAGAAAATAAGAAAGAAAAAGTAAAGTCATCTACAGCTTTAGTTTCTTTTGAATTTACGGTTTCAAACCAAATTTATTTGTCTAATAGTTACACAAATGTTTAGTATTCGAAATTCGAATACTAAACATTTGTATATATTCGTTTGTACATACTCTACCCCATAGAAAATGAATAAACGAAAAGGAGGTGCTGAGAAAGAAAGAATAAGAAAGAAAGCACGTTTAGAGAACGATGGCCAGAAATGTAAAAAGTTAACGAACATGTTTGCAACATCTTTTAGTACTAACTCAATAGTTAATATCAATATGGCTGATGTAGCAACAACAGAAATAATAACTGATCTCCATTCAATTTGCAATCCCGCTGATGCGGTATTATTATCACCTAATGAGGCAGATGCACATGGTTCTAAATTTCAAACGGCAGATAGTTTTGAAGACAATGCAACCTCTTATCCTAACTCTGACACTCAATATAAATTGAACAGTAATCAATGCGAGCCAAGTGAAGAAACTCAAAACAATTATTATTATTTTCCGAAACCACAAGCAGACATTTTGAAATCATTTTTTAAATTTCATCCGAAGCAAAACAATTTTGATCTAAACGGTAAAATTAATTACCATAGCGTTTATTTCAGAAATAATAAACCTCGTCACTGGCTGACCTTTGAAGAAAACACACAAAAGTTATTTTGTTCTTTTTGTCTGGCATTTAGCAAACCTTCAGATCAATCAACGTTCATTAGTGGATATAACATTGCAAATTCCAAGCATATTTATCAAAGAATATCAGAACATGAAAGAAGTGCACTCCATGCAGCCTGCACAGAGTCGTATGTTTTAAAAATTAATGCCAAAGATATTATAAGTATTTATACGCGCCAACATGGTGAAGAGGTTAAAAAGAATCGTTTAATTTTAGAAAGAATCATAGAAACTTTAAAAGTTATTGGTAAGCGTGGACTTAGATACAGAGGTGCAGTAGAGTCTGGGTACACATTGCTTGATGACAGTGTGGGATCATGGGAATTTTTTAGAGATTCTTTTGCTAATTGGCAAACTTGATCCGTTGTTGGAAGCACATATCAAAGAGGTGGTTCAAAAAAGCAAATCCCGGCATGATTCAGTTAGCAACAGAACAGGTCTTGGCGACTTGGTCACTTTTCTGTCAAAAACGACTGTTAATAAAGTCATTGATGCAATAACAACATCTTTAACGAGCATGATTGTGGAAGAGATTAGAGAAGCCGGTATGTTTAGTGTTCAAATTGATACCACACAAGATATTAATGTACAGGATCAGTGTTCTATTGTGATCCGATATGTAACCGAATCTGTACATGAACATGTAATATCGATAGTCAATTGCACATCAACAACTGGAAAAGGAATGTGTGATTTGGTTTGTGGCGTTTTTGAAAAGGTAGGCATTGATGTAAGTAAATGTATTGGCAATGCAACCGATGGAGCTTCTAATATGCAAGGTCAATACAATGGATTCAATACCTGGTTAAGTACAGTTTCCCCAGGTCAGATTCATGTTTGGTGTTATGCCCATGTTTTAAATTTGGTAATGGGTGATGTTACTAAAAAAGCTGTTGAAGTTGCTACCTTATTTGGTGTTTTGAACACATGTGCAGTATTTTTACGGGAATCATGTTTACGCTTCAATGTTTGGCGTGAATTTAGCAAATTGAAATATATATCTGTAATCGATGAAACTCGTTGGTGGGGGAAAGACAGAGCTCTTACTAAGGTATTTGGAAATTTCTTCATCAAAACCTCCGATCAAGAAACACAAGTTATTGATTTTTTGTACATTGACATGTTACAAACATTTCATGATATTTCTACATCAATCAAATTCAATAATGACGTCCGTTACAGAGCGAAAGCTCTTTTAGATTCATTGACAAGTTTTGAATTTATTTTGAAGGCACAATTGTTTTTAAAAGTATTTGAGCACACAACGCCATTATCTGAATATTTGCAAACAACTGAAATGGATGTACTACGAGCCTATAATATGGTTCAAAACAGTATTAATGAGTTAAGAAAAGTAGATAGAAATTTTGATTCCATTTTTCAAGCAGCTACACATTTTTCAGAACTTGCGAACAGTGAACTGGGAAAAAGGAATCTCGACATTGAAGTTCAGACTGGTTTGAAAGAGAAAAGAATCAGAGCAAATCAACTACTTGAAAGTGCAAAAGATAAATTTCGTATCAATGTTCACAACATGGTAATGGATCAAGTAATCAGTAGTTTAAAACAGAGATTCTCAGAGCATGGTAGTCTATATGCTGATTTATTTTGTTTAAATCCAAGAAATTTTGCAGAAATTTTGCAGAAATTTTGAAAAAAATGCCTAGTGCTGCATTACAGCATCTGAGTGGGTTGCTCAGAAAGTTTGATGCTAGTGTAACAAAGGATCAGCTTCAAACGGAATTATCGGACTTTGCAAGGAAATGGGAAAGTTTCGAAATAACTCTTGAAGATGAATATAATTTGATATTTGACACGGAAGTATCTGACTCTGTCTCGGACAACATGCAACAATATAAATCCGAAGAATCTAAAACTGTCTTTACAATCCCAGAAGTGGAAAACAGTGACAGCCACAGAAATAAATGCAAATCTTGCAAAAAATGTATTTTTTGTTGTTACTTTGTCCTCCAGAAGTTTAACTTGCATAGTCTTGCGTATTCAAATTTGTTTCTGCCTTACAAATTTGTGCTGACATTATCCTCATCACAAGTTGCTTGTGAAAGGTCATTTTCGAAATTGAAGTATATTTTGAACAGATTAAGAACTTTGATGAGCCAGTCAAGTTTACAGTCATTCATGTTGATGTCTTGTGAAAAAGACCTTCTTCCGAGAATTAATAACGATGCAATAATTGATATCTTGGCATCGACTAGTCAAACGATGAAAAAGTTGCTATACTAGTCAATATTGAATAGCGATTGTGTCTACTATTTCTAGACTACAACTTACAGCAGTGTTTTAGAAATATTTCTTTTTATCAATATTTAGGCTGGGAAGTTTAAATTTTTTTTTATACTTTAAATAATAATAAACAATAATGCAACTAAAAATAAAAAGTCCTTTACAAATATAATATAGGTAAATTTAGAAAAATAAGGGCGTTAATCATAGTCGCGTGAAGGCTCTCGGCGCCCCTATATATATATGAAATATATGCAGCATACAATGAAGTGGGCCGCCGTGACCGAAATTTCCCGGGCCGTTTTTTCAAGCCAGTCCGACCCTGTTCATATGAGGAGGTATTAGTTTACTCAGCCTTGTTAGCTCCGCTAGGTAAACATTAATAGACTTGTTCTTTTTCAAGCTCTTTCAAGCAGCAGTGAGAGCATTTCTTACGTCGGTGTAATCTTCTTTTACATTTTCCACTCAAACATATATAAACGGCAAATGCCCCACCTGACAAGAACAATGGCAGTACTTACATGAAAATCATCCACTTTTTGTTGTTTCACTACAAGTTCAATTTCTGAATCCACTCGGAAAATTCTCTAGAAACCATAGTATTAAGACACCAAGTCCACAAACTTAACGACGATACTCATCGCCGAAATAGCTTGAAGTAATATTTTTATTTTATATCAAATTCAATCTTAGAATAGATTTCCATCGATTATATACATTTCTTATATTGCTCAAGAGTACAAAATCATAGTTATAAACAATATGATATTTATATACAAAATCACACTCACAGAACTCCTTCAACCACAATAAAATTTATAGCATAATGGTTTATGAATAACAATAAATAATGATTACAAATACCAATTACTTTTTATTTAATTTGAACTTCAAATCAAGTCACAAGACAATGATTCAAGCTCAAAAATCTCTTGGACATTTAGTAAATATCGCCTCAATATGAAACTTTTTTTTGTCTTTTTTAGCCTATAACGTATGTGCTGAAAAATGTTAACAAAGTGTTTAGTTAGATTCGGTGAGATGTTCGATTATTTCGAACAAATAGTTTAGTGTAAACACTTTATTGGCTTGAGATTTTAATAATACTTAAAATTAAATCAATTTATTTGTTCAGACTGTAATATAAAGATGATACCAAAAATAATTGTTTTGGGATACAAAGGCTATAGTATTGTAAGCAAAAAAAGGATTGTAGCATGTGGAATTAAAGTTACAGACAGAGATTTAATAGCTTCCACTTTTCCACTTTTATTTCACACTTAAAGCTTCAGAAAGAATAGCTAATTAGCTAGTTACATAATTTTAGTAGATGTAATGCAACGATAAAACGTCATGGAGCACTTTTTAAGGTTTTTTTTCATAGCTGTTTAATATACTTACATCTTGCATATAAGAACAATGCAAACAAAAGTATTAGAAATGCACTGCAGCAGCCATAAACAACAGATTTTATGGGGAGCTGTGTTGGTCTGTATAGCAAAAACCACCCAAACCAGAAAGCTATTACCAGTGTGATACTATCCGATCTGGTAATCATTGCAACTTGCCTCTGTCTGTTATGGAAAATAAATGTTTTTGTCGCTTTCTTTTCCACAACATTCCCCTAACCATGGAAGACCAGCAAACAGTTGATGCTGCTATTTATATAGCACTTGTAATGTTTTACTAACACTTCCCAGCTAGTAGTGGGAGAAAATAAAAGAAGTTTGAAAGAAAATAAAAGTAATTTCTTCTCATTCTAATCTAAAAAAGATCTGTTCACTGCTGCATGCAAGGACAACATTCAAAGAGGCTTTTGAGATTGAAATTGGGGAAAGAAGCATACCTGCTAGTGTCAACATAAGATGGAACTCAACACTGAGATAAGGTAAGCAGTTCTCCAATATGACAATTTAGCTATTGTAAGAATGCAAAATGTGCCATGTTAGTAAAGGCTGGGCAAAAAAGTTGTTTTTTACAATACAAGAGTGGAATCAATTAAAAGAATTGGTGGACATTCTCAAGCTGTTTGGAGAAGTAACAGATTTATCACATGGGGAAAAGATAATCATATTCAGTTCTGTTGTCCCTCTGTTTTGTCCCTCAATTACCACCTGTGTAAATGGAAACCTTAAGTTTAAATTTTGAGCAACCTGTTCCGAAGTCCCCAGGCATTCTTGAAGAACCATTTTCTTTATATTTTCATCAATGTGAAAATAACCAGGCCACAAGTTAGATTGACTGCCCCCTTTTCAGATCCAATTAATTATTTTTTGCAATTAACATAGAGAAACTTCCAACACTGTCACGAGTGATTAGGGTCTTGACAATGCCTGCTTCTTGTGCTCTAGTGGAGCTTGCCTTTAGCCATGGCAGCATAGTACTGCTGCCTCATTGGGCATCAATGTTTGACAGATATTTGACAAGTTTAATCTTTTTCCAATGAAATGTACCTCAAAAAACTTAAATCAAGGTTAAGTAAAACGTATAAATTTATTAAAATTAATAAATTTGTAATAGAATTTGTGCTAAGAAGTATTAGTTTAATCCTAGTTTAAAATATGAAATAGAAACTTTAATGGGATTAAAAAATTGTTGTTTACTACTAGAATCAGGAGTTTTTTTTTTGGAATTGATTTGAGATTTGAAGCAAACTGGCTTAACTTAGACTTGAGTGCAAATAGTTGACACTATTTGTTGTGTCTTGTAAAACAACAAGTTGATCACAACTCTCAAAGTTGGTTATTGCTTGTTAATATTGGTTAAAATTGGAAAACCAAATGACAATCCTTACTCATATCATAAGGGCAGTTTGAAAAATACCAAACTTAATTCTAAATCCAAAGATTTAGATTTAGAATTTTAAATTCAAAGAAACATACATAGTTTATTAAAATGAACAGAATGTAGATAGGTTTTACAAAAAAATTAAGAACTGCATTTGTAATAAAAAAATTAAATTTTAAAATTCTTTATTGATCTATGATTGAAATAAATCTTTGCTTACAAACTTTCATACTACTAATTTGTTTTGTATCATTCATAAATTCTATGCGCAGTGAATGAATCTGTGTACATTAATAGAATGCCAATATTTAGAAGTTTCTCTATATATTTTTTTCACTTTGGAATGACATGGAAATATTCTCAATGCCTTAGTCAACTTTGCATAAAAGTCAATTGCTTTGTATAGAAAAAAAAGTTATCTGGTGGGTTATTGCTACCAGGCTCCTTGAAGGAAGGTTCAGTATGAAAAATACTATTACTACCTAATATATTGATCAGACATATACAGTTGTCTAGTAAATACACTAATTGAAAGAAAAGTGTCTCTTTAAACCTGCTGAAAATTCTCTTTAAGTGTGCTGAAATATGCAGTTTTTTATATAAATCCACTCTATAAATCTCAGGTACTAATAAATAGTTTTTTTTTTGTCTATTTTGTTATTGAGTATTATTTTGTACATTCTCCTACTAATTGTGCCCTAAATTTATGCAAATTTTTTTCCAAATATATAAAACCAGGTTCTATACCTGTTAACCATTAAAATGTTTAAAATTCAGATTACACTTAGCAATATGCAGTACTAAGATACATTCATAATTAGCACCATGGATATAAGAATGTAATAAGTTAGTTGAGTTGAAAGTGTTTTAAGTTAAAGTTGAATGCCATTTCATATTAATAGATTTTAAATGTTAATTTTTTTTGTTGTGGTATCAGCCCACATTAAACCATGTTTTAAACTGTGTTGTCTTTTACTTTTCTAGCAAAACTGGACATTTTCAACTGTTGCAGAAAATGAGTTACTTATTTTTGAACTTTATCAAGAGAAATGGGGAAAAGACAAGTAAGCTCTTTTCAAATTATTCATTACAGAAAGTTTACAACATGTTTAGATTTTATGTAATATATATTAACTTAAGCTATACTTGTTTCTACAAATGACAAATATCAGATATATGTAAAATAAATAGAGGTAGATGTATAATGATAATATATCTAAAGTATTTATGTATTAGGTGGAAAGTGAAAATTATTTAACTTTTAATCACCTGAGAAAAACAAGTAACTTTTTTGACCATCTTGCAACAGTAGGAAATATATTGCTTCTTTTCAGAGGATCTTTCCATTTTCTACCTTTTAATAATATTCCCATTTTATTTTCTGCCTTACCCAGTACCCTAAAACCATCATTCAGATAATAGATAACTGTTATAGAGCAAAATGTTATAAACTATAATATTTTAGTTGATAATATTATGTTTTATCTAAAAAGTTTTCAAATATTTTATGAATTGATTTTTAATTTTATTATAATTTTTTCTTTGAGGTTTATTGGGAAAGTTCATGTTATACTTGGAAAACTCCAACAATCTAATAATCTCCAGTTTCATGGAAACAAGTTTGTTGTTGATAAAAAGAAGGAAATAAAGGTAAGTGGTATTGTATACGAGGTGGGCAGCAAAACTTAAAAAATCAACAGCATTTTACATAATAATTTATTTTTCAATAACCAACCTTTTGACATCATTATAACTTAAACAAATGATTTTAGGGCCATAAAGAA
This sequence comes from Hydra viridissima, assembly GCF_058129835.1. Classification (NCBI taxonomy): domain Eukaryota; kingdom Metazoa; phylum Cnidaria; class Hydrozoa; order Anthoathecata; family Hydridae; genus Hydra; species Hydra viridissima. Next base: position 17,214,107 of record NW_028324301.1, on the reverse strand, counting down.
ACATTTTATTCAATATGGGCACCTTTGTTGTCTATTACCAATACTTTTTTGGCTCTTTTATGTCATCTGTATTTTACTTTTTTGGTCAAAAGGTGTTTTGAGGTCCTTGTAAATGAACTTAGCTGTAAATCAGTATGAACTAGTATAGCTTTCTCATGGATTCTGTGGGATCTTTCAATATTTTGGTTTTGAGAGACTATAGAAAAACAAAATCCCATTTTTTATTGATGCCTCCACTTTCTAACTTTCTGTTAGGAAGTGGAAGCATAAATAAAAAACGAGAAAAAAAATTCATTCCCTAACATCATAGACACCCAACAGTCTCTGTAATACATCTAAATTTTCTCTGGAAAGAAGCAAGTCTGCTGTTTGTTGCATTATATATGTACGTATATGTATAGCTATTTCAAGTTATATTATTTCAAATACAAAATCTCATGCTCTTACAAATGTGCGTATATATATATGTAAGAGTGTATCAATAAGAGTGTATATATATATATATATATATATATATATATATATATATATATATATATATATATATATATATATATATATATACTATATTTATATTTATCTTTATAAAATTTAGTTTGAGTTAGACTTTGAGTTAGAGTATCAGCTACCATATGATGCACCTTCTTGTTTGAATGAACATGCTTCAAGTCAGACTGTGTTTTTGATGGAAAATTTTGATGAAAATAACGATGAATCTGATTTGTAAGTTATTTTAATCTATAGTAGTCCTAGGAAAAGGCTCTAAATTTGACACTATATATAAAATGAATATGAAATGGTATTTGTAAATAGCTTTATTGTTGTTATATTTAATAAATCAATTTGTTGAATAATTTTGTTTTCTTAAACTATACATTAATTTTTAAATCATTATAATTTTATTCAATTTATTTATTAGATAATAGGTTGTATGAATTTTAATGTATTTCCTCAAAAAAAAAAAAAAAAGATTTTTAAACAGCTCGTTATTTTAGATAAATTAGTTTAAATAAGCCATGCATATTATACTGTAAAACAATTTTTTCTCACTAAAGTTTGTAATGTTAACTTAAAGATGGGTAGACATTAAGATAAAAATCATTGATTCAGAAAATCTTATATCTCTTAACTACTTAATACTTATTTTAATTTTGTAGATGGAACAAATAAGGTTTATCAGAAACAAAGTTTAATTAGGAATAAAGTTTCCATAGAAATTTATGACTAATTTTTTTTTTATTTCATAATAAAAAAATGCAGTAATAAAGCCTTTTAAATAATATTTTCTTGTATTTTGTAATCTTATTAAATGACACTTATGTAAGTTTTGCAATCAACTAAAAAAATGAAACAGAACTAAATATTTAGAATGGAAAACTTTTTATTTTATTTTTTTTAAAGAATTTTTAAAAAGGAAACTCATCTTTTAAATCTCTTAATATGATAATGGTGTTTTTAAGAAAAACCTAGCCTCAATTAAACTCTTTGTGTATAAAAGAATAATTTTCATCCAGATTTATTAAATCTCTGTAAAAGATTTTGGTAACAGTTTAAGCAACATATCAAATTTGTTCAGTTAAATTGACTAAATAACTATGACATCTAAATAAACATTCAGTTAAAAAGTGCTTCAAAACTTCATTTTTTTTCATTTATTTTAACAAATGAAAAATGTTTTTTTTTTAAAAAAAATGATTTGTTAATGTTTAATTGTTCAAATACTAAATAATTAATAATAACTTTACTAATTGTTATTTTTTTACTTTTTAAGAAATGTTTCCCTCCCTTTTCCTGAATTTGAAATTGCAGAAGATTGGAAGGTTTAAATTTTTTAAATGAAAGTTGTAATTTTTCAAATTTTTATTTTTTTAATATATTTGTAAACTTTGCATCTTGTTTTTTTATTAATATTACTATTTTCAAATATTTATACAGGATGTAAAAATATTTGAATTTAATATCTTCTCAGTAAATAATTTGAATCAACCATCATTAATCATTTGTTCTAATTTGAGATAATTAAACAACTCATAAAAAATAGGTCTTTAAAAATCAGTTTTGTTAGTTTACAGAATCTTTAAATGATGTTTATAACATCCAATAAAAATAAGTATTCAATAAAAACTACAAATGTTGATAAGTACAGTTGTTTAATTACATAGTTCTACAGGTAAAATGCCATTACGCTTTACACAATTTTTTTTATAAATACATAGGCAAACTAAAATCAAGAAATGCTGTAAATTCTACAATCCAAGAATATCAGATTTTTTAGCAGAAAGCTAAGATACCAAATTATTTCATGAAGAGTGGATACTTATAGAAAAAATGTGTAACCAGAAGCATTAGCCAAATCTAAAGAATAAAAATAGGAGCTTTAAAATTGTCCAATTGTTGAATGGGAAATTGCATTCTATGCATTTTTTAGTGACAATCGTTTGGAGAGAACCAGCTGAGAGAAAAGATATTAGAAATTGTTATTTTTTATTCAGAGAAAAAGGTCTTAGTAAACTTATGCACATGATTGGTAAAATTCCATCATTTAGTGTTGCAAAAACAAAGGAAGGAATTTTTTTGGTTCAAAGATCATTAACTTGTTAACCATCTTTCTTTGTTGCAATGTAGGGAAATGCTGCTTGGATAGCATTTATATCAGTGACATCACATTTCTTGCAAAAATAAAGCATTGAATTATAAGGAAGTGGTTGAAAATTTTATCCAGGCCAACAAATATCTTAATAAAAATTCATTTTCTACCTCATATGAATTTCATTCCATAAAACTGAGGCAATTAGTGAAAAATAGGGGTTGTAACCAATTAACAATTAATTAATTAAAAAAAAACTGGTTATTGATTAATTTTAAAACAATCAATTAATTTGATATTAAAAAAAAAATTGGAAATTTTTGTCAACAATCAGGAATTATTTTTATTTTTATCTGGCTTATAAATGTAAACCAATAATAATTTTTCAATGCGACAGTACAAATAGCCTGGGCATCATTTACAATGTTGTCTGAAAAATTGTCTTAAGCAAAGTAAGTAAGTGACTTTGGGAAATTATTATCTTTTTCAAAATATAAATAATTTGTCCCAAAATTTTTTTTTATTGCAAAGCAATTTGATTTCTTTACTTTTTATTTACTTTAATCTGCTTGTCAAATATTTAATTTCAAGGCTGGAGTTAATTTTAATTTTAATGTATTTATGTTAGAAATATTTCTTTAAAGGTGCGCTTAAGAGTTCATAAAGGCAAAGAATTGCATGGAAAAGATTGCAGACCTTTTGTTACTGTACAGATTTTGGATCAGAAGTACAATACTAATACATGTGACTCTGCTAACCCAATATGGGAAGAAGAGTTTATGTTCAACTTTAAAACCAATAAGCCAAAGTTTCTTGACTCCATTGTGTACATAAAAGTATTTTCAGCAAAAAGTATTTTATTTTTTCAATTATGTTTTAAACATTTAAAGTATGTAAAATATTGAAGTAGAATTTCACACTTGACTGAAAGTAACCATCAAGTACAATGCCATGGCACTTAAATGAAACCTTTTTTTATTTAATAACATTATCCATATAGTAATTAAAAAAAGTCTTTCTTATTAAAGTTACTCTATGTTTGAGTAAGCAGCAAAATAAGCTCTAAGCAGTATTGATTATTGGTATAGTAAATATATTAAAAAATTAGTAAAATTATCCATTTAATTTTGAATCTTACTGTAAATCTGGATAAGTTTGAGTAACTGAATCCTCCACTAGAACACTGTTTGTTTTTGCTGCAAGAAAAATATACTAGATAGCAAGCTAAGGTTTTACTGTCCAGAAATGCATGCAGATTAAAGCAATTCAAACAATATTTTTTAAAAAGTTGGATTTTCATAAAAGAAATGTTTTAAAATAATTTGCAAGTTTGATTCCAATTATCCATTGTTTGAAAGATTTTCATGATTTTGTTTCTTCCAGCTGGAGCATCCAAAACATGGGGACAGTCTGTTATTAGGAGCTATTGATTTTGAGGCAACAAAAATTTAATTTCATTTTTTAAGCATATATTTTTATACTAAAATGTATATAGAAATATCAGTTTTTAAAATTTTTTACTTGAATTTTTTCCCATTCAGGGACTGTTCCCCCAGCTTAAAAAGGGCCCAAATTTAATGTACAGTAAATTTATTATAAATATTAAATACAGTTCTTTAAATTTGAAGATAAAAACGCACAGCTGAAGGATCCATGTTCTTAAACAGCCTTAAAAAATTTCTGTTTTTTCAAATAAACGCAGCCATTAACCTAAAAAACCTTGGTTTTTTTTTAGTTTTATATTATCTTATTAAGGCATTTTTTATTTCAGACCTTTTGCCTAAAAAAGAGACTATTGGTAATGCAAAGTTTGATCTGTGGACCATTTACAAAAAAGCAAAACATTGTATCCAGCAAAAATGGGTTGTTCTTCAGGAAGTAAATACTGAGGAAATTAAAGGATATGTTCTGCTTAGTATATCAATTTATCAAACTAAAGAACCTGTTCAAATTACGTTAATTGAAGATACTAACTTAGACAGTAATCTTTTTTTACCAATTGGATTTTTGGCTCCTAGAGAAATATATGCATACAGCATTACAGTTTACAAAGCTGAATCAGTTGCTGCAGCTAAGAGAGATGACTTGATTGATATTTTTAACACCATAATTCCTGGAAAAGGAAGAATAAATATTTCTGATCCATATGTTAAGGTGAATATTCTAGTATTTTTTAATATTGTAGAAAAATGTCATTAGAAAATATATTTATAAAAATCTTCCACTTAAGTTTATTTTCTAATATTGTGAATTAATAGGTTGAATTTGGTGGTGAGTCAATATCTACTAAAGTTGTTAAAAAATCAGTAGATGCAGTGTTTAATCAAGTTATTGAGTTTAGAGATTTCTTTCCACCAATGTACAAACGTATAAAAGTTGCACTAATCGATAAGGAAGGAGGTGTTGATTCAGATGAGATTCTAGCCACACATTTTATTGATCTATCAGATATTTCATATTATGGAGAAGAGATTGATTGGATAAATGCGGACTATGGTATAGGTAGGAGTTTTCTTATATGTTATGTAGTTTTTAAAATTCCATGTGCTGTTGATGAAAATCAGTGGTTAAATACTTTTCACAGATGTTGAATATCCTCCTACATTTGGACCTTGCTGGATCAATCTCTATGGGTCTACAACAGACTTTGATAAACACAAATACATGAATCAAGGGTTTGCTCAAGGGAATTCATTTCGGGGTCGCCTTCTTATTGAAATTAATTGTAATCCACTTGAGAATGTTAACATAAGTGACATTAAAGTTTGTAAAAGTTTGGATAATATTAAAGTAGGAAATATGAAGCGAGAAAATTTTTTGTTATATGCTACTATTTATGATGCATCTATGATTGAAGAAAAACATAAAGGCAAAGAAATATTCTTTGAAATCACTATTGGCTCTTGTGGTATACATGATCTTAACCAAAGCTCTGCTAATACAGAAATATCTTCTAGTAACAGGCAAGTAAATAATGATCAATCTATGAAGAGTATGTTACTTGGCATGGAATCATTAGAAGATAAATGGCCATTTACACAACCTGTAAAAGCATCTTTAGCTTCATCGAAAAAATCATGCTACTTGGATTTGGAAAAACTAAAACCATGTGTTTTTCTTGAATTTAATAAGGAAGATGATTCTTTTCGCTTGCATTTAATTATCATGCTAAACAAAATGTATAACATGATTGATGAATGTTTATGTGTAGTTCAAAAAAGTACAGAAAACATATCATTAGCAGCTATTAACAAAGCAGCCATTAATTTTTCAGGTCAAGTAGAATATGTTTTAAATTACTATAAAAGTTTGTTAAACCAAAACATGGTAAATAAATTGGATACGCTATTGGCTGAAAAGAGAAAGCAGACTCTCGTAAGTTTTTAAAGTGTGGTTGTTTGTGTGTGAGTGTGTGTGTATATATATATATATATATATATATATATATATATATATATATATATATATATATATATATATATATATATACATACATACATATACATAAGCATATACATAAACAACATTTTAGACTTTTTACTTTAATTTGATAATTGACCTATCATTTTCTCCTTTATTGAGTGAGAGAATTTTCTTCAATATTTTTTAACTATATAATATATACTATTTTACACTATATAAGTACTGCTATAACTATAAAAGTTCTATTAAAACACTTTTCTCATTATGAATAAAGTTAATCTCTTTAAGATCAGTTTTTCTTGCTGATTATTGATATGTAATTATTTTAACTATAGCATGCCTAGTTTCTGTATATGTAAAATATACAAGTACTCTTAAATGCTCAACAATACAATTTAATATATTATCCATTACAAGTACCACAAAGATAAATTTTTAAATTGAAAAAGAATATTACATTAACATCCTATGTAAAAAGCATTTAGGATTAATATCATACATAAAATAACCATAATCACAAAAATGTTCTATCTTATCTTAGAAACTGGATGTGCTGTAGAAAAACTAAATACATGTTGGAAATCATTCTTTTTTCATTTTCAAAATTTTTTAAAAGTTACCTTTTTTTTCCTCAAAGGAGCAACTACTAAAACTGTTTAGTGAATTAAGAGTCCCAGAGGTAGTTATTGCTCAGAAAATTGATATACTCACCATTATCAAAAGACATGTAGGAAAACTTATTAAAGACCCTCAACAATCATTTCCTGATGTTTTTATATGGATGATTGCTGATAAAAAGAGAATAGCTTATGCAAGAGTAAAAGCAGAAAGTATACTTTACTCTGAAGATAAATTTATTTGTGCTCCATATGCAGGAAAATTGCATTCATTGTTCTTACAATTTTATAAGTATGAAAAACAACAACGCAGCCAAAGATATATTCAAGCTAAAATTGAAATACGTTTATGGCTAGGATGCTCTACTAAGAAGCCTGTAAATTACCTTGTAAATGCCCCAAAGGGTTATCAGCTGCCTGAAGTTCTTTCAACCCCATACCTTCGCAATCTAGAATATAAAAGCACTGAAAAATTTATTCTTCATGCTCATATTTATCAAGGTAGAACAGTTTTTGGATCTGATGAAGATGGTTTATCAGATCCTTTTGCTAGAATTATGTTTGCAAACAGTATGGAAGAGACATGGGTTGTGCCAAATACTCGTGTGCCATTGTGGGACCAAAGCTTTGTTTTTGACAATGTGAGTCTTTATGGAGATGAATCAAAAATATACTCTCCTGTTGTTTTAATTACACTGTTTGATAAAGATCCAAATGACAAAGAAGAATTTCTTGGACAAGCTATTGCTGTACCGAAGATTGTGAACAGTAACTATGTACCTGCAAAGTTAGAACTGAAGCCTATATTTATTGGTAAAAGATCTGTTGGCGATATAATTGCTGCTTTTGAATTATTTCCAGTAAGTTTTTTTTTAGTTTTAAAGCTTTATTTTAAGTCACACTACAGTCTTCAAATAATTTTTTTAATTTTATGCAGAGGTGTCTATTTAAACTAAAACTTAAAAAGTACATATAATTTTTATTTACAAATGTGATTCTGAGGTTAACTTTAAAAAATGTGCATTAAATTTGGTGTAGGTGAATGTTTACACCTGATCTCTTTCCCCTTGCCCACCACTAGTGATTTACATAATCTTTACATATTAAAATTTACCAAAACTAAAAGATTAACTTGATTTTTGTATGTTCAGCAGGTATTAAAAAAAAAAGGATAATTATAAGTTATCAATTTTTTCTAGCTTCTAAAGTTGTTGAAAATTTTATTGTTGTTTTTGTATAACTAATAAAGTAAAAAAATTTGTGATTTCCTATGTAATAAGTTAAAGAGAATATTTATCAATGTTCCACATCCAATGTTTAAAAAAAACTTCTGTTCATATTATTCAAAGAATTTTTTTGTATCATAGAAGTTTAGAATGTTAAGGATGATGACAGAAAATTTGTAAATGTGAAAATAAAAAGTAAGTTCATGGTGTTTAGTTTTGAGAGGAGTTATGATACAAAGCTTAATTATGTTTGGAAAGAGTCCAAGCTTGATCAACTTTTCAGTTTAACTTTTTTCAGCTATACTACCACATTGCCAGATCCATCAAATTTTTCAATCATTTTTGCCATGGGTGTCATACTGCGAAAATAGCTTGTAATCAAGATGATTTTATTTCCTTTATATATTTTTTTTCTTTGACCATGCTTATATGTAGTTCTACACAAGTTATACACATTCTCATAATGAAGATTTCTCTAGGGCATAGTTAAATATAAATTAGACATAAATATGACATAAGTACAACAGTTAACTAACTTTTTAAACTGCAATAAAATATAACAATAGGCTATTTCAACATCTCCTTAAGAACTAATGTTCTTAAGTTACATAGTCAATTAAATGTATTGGCCTTCTTTCTCTTGTAGACCGTCTGATCACTGTTAACACATCATCACCTGTAGCTTCTATACTGTTATTTTTTTCATCATTGTTAACATCTGTCTCTTTGATCTCTTCATCATTGACAGTAAAAATATCTTTAACTTTGTCATCACTGTCACTATCTTTGTTGTTAATAATTTTTCATGAAGTTTAAATTTAATGCAGAACTTTCCTCACCTCTTGTACACCATCTTGTACATGTCTTGATACATCACCAATTTCAATATAATTTTCCAGATTTAGTGAGGAGAAGGATGAATTGTGTAGTTAGTAAGTTTTTATAAAATTCAAATAGAAAAATGTTTCTGGTATTTTCAGTACTGAATTTAAATTATAAAAAAGGTTGAGTAAATTAGTAAATTAATGACAAATAGGGGATTTGTAAATAAAAAGAGATAAAGTGGCCTTAAAGCACATCTAAAATATAAATTAAAAAAATTCAAAGTTTTAAAAAAAGAAAATTTTAACATTTTTTTAATTAAATGATATGCTAACCTAATTCTAAGTCAACACCAAATTACAAAATTTGAAAAGAAATAATTTTTATACCACTTTTTAAATTGTTGGTTAAGAGATAATTTTGGATAGTTAACAGGACAATCAGTTTTCCACAAATTCTAATCTCTCCAACTACCTGAATGATTTTTTTAACATTGTTTATTTAATGAGGTTTCTTATCAAAATTGGGATTTAAGAGTAAATTTTTTAAATATTTTTATATTTGTTGAAAAATAATTTAACACATTTGATTAAATTAGAATACATTATGATTTATTTAGGTTGGCTATAAAAACTTACCAGAACTACCAGAAGAAACATATCGACTTCAAGCATTTAGCAAAGAGCCTGTAAGGTGTATACCTGTTCCTAAGAATATTCGCCCTGCTCTTGTTTCTTATAGAATTGAGGTTTGTTTTTAAATGCAATTCTATTTAAGGCAATTCTTTTAACTTTGTTAAGGAGGATAATTGTAAAAAAGAAATCTGAATTTGTAGTAGATTTTATTCATTCTAGCTATTATTTTGGGGTTTGCGTGACTTAGAAAAACACTCAGGACTTTTTGGAAAAAGTGTGCAGCGACCTCAAGTTATTGCAGATTTTTCATACAATGCTACATTGCTAAATGGGGAATCAACCAGGAAATTAAAGTCATCTATATGTAGAAATGCTGTTCGGAATCCTAATTTTGAAAATCCAGTTTTTATATTTGATATGGTATATATTAAACTTTTGAGTGTTGTTGTTAATTTAACAATAATAATGTTTTCTAATTTAGGATTATTTATTAGTAATTTAAATGGTAACTTTCTTATGTATTACAGGATCTTCCACATAATATAGACTTCATGCCTGAATGCACAATTTCTGTTATTGACCACCAGCGTTTTAGTAGCAACAAAACGACTCAATTATTTGCCACTCATACTACTGCACCAGTTGATAAATTTATTTGCAATCCTGATGACTTCAAAAAGATATACTTTGAAGGATATGGTATGTTCTACTGTTAAACTCAAATGTTTATTCAAACAAAGGTTGGGTTCAGTTGTTGGAAATGTTCAGGTAGTTGGAATAGCAAGATAATTTTGAAAATAGATAATGATGTTGTGTAGCTTTTAAATAAGAGTAATAGTAGCAGCTATGTAGCCATTTTTATTTTCATAATTTTGATCTGCTTTATAATCTAGAGATTGTTCATATTTATTTAGTAATTTCTATTTCATACAAAAATGATATTTTTTAATTTAAAAGATGTGTTGTGTGTATATTAATTTTAGTAAATTAGTTATATACTATAATTAGTATGTGTACACATAATTTAGATAAGAAACAAAATATTTAAAAAATAAAATTTGTAAACTTTTAATATACTCAGAGCAATATATTAAAAGTTGAATATTTTTTCTGTATAACTTTATTTTTCAGCACCTGGTACTAAAGTATCACTTTCAAGTATGCCAAAAAAGGTTATATTTATATAGTTTTTGATTGTTATGCTAATTTTTTAATAGATTTAAAAAAAAAGCCTGTAAAAAATACATAGCTAATGATTTCAGGTTCATATTCTTTAGATTCCAAAAGAAATCATGTTAAACATAGAACCTGTTGACAATGAGGAAATAATTGATTGGTGGACTCGATTTTATGCAAGTGAAAAATCTACACAAAAAGCTGATGAAGAAAACGATTTTCCGAAAATTACTGTAAGAACTTTAAATTGATTGTGATTGATTAAGCTTTGTAAACTTTTTACTGAGCCAGTTTTACTACAAATTATTTTAACTTAGTTATTCTGAATCTATTTGTAACCTAAATAATCTGATTCAATTAATTGAAGAAATCAAGCTTCATGAGCTTCATGAGCTTCTTAGGAGTAATCTCATTTATTTTGTTACTGGCTTGCAACCAACCAAATGTACTATGATCTTCTAATTTCCATTGACAGGGCTTAATAATACTCTATACTTAACATGATAATTATTAAAACTTTGACAAACAGTAATGTAATAAAAACAATAATAATGAATATGTGACTTAATACTTTACAACAAGTTTCATATTTCTATTAAACAAATAAAGATTTAATTAGTAAACAAAAGTTAGAGGTAAACTAAATAAAAAACATAGTAATCAAATAGCATAAATTTTGAAATGTTTTGTAGGTACTTTATTGCCTAAAGAAATTATCAGTCATAGTCAACAGATAATCTTTTGCCTTTCCAGATTTTATTACTGAATTTGCTTTGAAAATAACATTCAGTTTTCATAGTTGACCTTGAAATACAGTTTTGCATATTTTTAACAACTTTTAACAGTGGTTTGATATTAAAGTAGTTACCTAAACGAAAGTCATGTTTTGATTATCTAAATTGTGATTATGTACATAAACTTATTTTCCATTTTTCCAGTTTTTTTTATCGCTAGATTGAAGCTGTTAGATTTATTATTGAAAAGTTTCGTTTTTAAAAAAAAATAATCAAAAGTCTTATGTGAAATACCTCAATTAGTTTTTTTTTTCTTTTTTTTTACTTTTATTTCAGATTTATCACCATGAGTTAGAAAAGGAGTTTGATGATTTTAATGATCTTTTTACATCTTTTCCACTTGTTCGAGGTAAACAAGATAAGTATAAAAATGAATGGGACCCAAGACGAATTAAAGGAAAGTTCAAGGTTAGTCTTATCAGACTATAGCTGTAAAGAGTTATTTTGTTAGGGCTTTCTATTTTCAACCAGTAAAATGCTAGAAATCTTAATTTAAAGTTTTTCAAATCCCAGGGAGCTATTCGTCTATGGAAAAGAGAAAAAGTAATGGACTGTGAACAGTTAAAATCAAGTGAAGGAACATTTCATTATTTACCCCCCAAAGCACCAGTAAAAGTTTGTGTTCGCATTTACTGCATAATGGTAGTAGTATTTATTTTCTAATTTCTAATTATACATAAAAATATTACAAAATTTGATTTTCAACTTCTATGTAGTTTTTGATATATTTATTTTTAATTGATATTTGGTGATAACCACAATCTTTTTGTTATTTAAGGCAATAGGTTTGACTTCGAAAGATATTATCTCAGGAAAAGTAATTTTTTATGTGTTTAATTTCAAGTTTTTAATTTTTAAAAATGTTTTTAGAACTAAGTTTTTATGAAGTTTTTTAGTGGTACTTCTGTTAAAACCTTAAAAATCCATTCCCACGTAACATTTGTAATAAAATCTGAGCATTCAGAACTTTTATCTTAATTTATGTATTAGTTTGTGTATTTTGTAATTGGCTTTGATAACCTATAGGCTTCAAAGTTATAAAAATTGTCAAAGCTAATTGTTTTAGTAGCAATAAAGAATTTTAAATTGAAACAGTTTTTTGTTTATTATTTTGTATTAAGTCTTAATGTAAGATTTGTGTATATTTTGTGTAATGGTAAACTTGTAGATTTCTAATACACTAGATTAATATAGAGCCTTAATAATAAATTTTTAATGCAAGTAATAATATATGAATTCCTTAATTCAAAATTTATGTTTACACTTACTGCTGATCTATCTTTTACAATACTCTATAAATACTCCATGTCTTTCACTCAGATATACTCTTTAATACTTAACAAACAAAACTAATAAACAAGTAAGTTCTATTCAAATATCTTCCTTTAAGATCTTGGAGCTCTTGCTCAAAATCTCTACCAATTTAAAATTTCATAACAGTTTTTTAAATCAGATTAAAACTAACCTTTCTTTTTTTCTTAAAATTCATAATAAAACTCATATTAGAAAATAGTTCAGTTATTTCATTTTTGAAATGAATTATTATCACCATCACAGTTTTAAAATACATTACATGCATAGATGTTTAGAATGCTGATGAAGTTAACAAAGAGTCACATAAAGATAACTTAATGCTTCTAGTAATGGATCAGGTGTTTGCAGAAACAAGTATTATTTTGTCAAGAAAGTTTTAGTAATTTTTTAGCTCTCTCCTTATTTAGTCTGATCCGTATGTGTGTGTACAGTTTGGTAAAAGTAAAACTGGAGATCCAAGCAAACACATTCCCAACAATTTAAATCCAGAGTTTGGCGAGTAAGTAATTGTATAAATAGCTTGTAGAGTATGTGGTAACAGATTTCTTAAATAATTGTTACATCACATAATATTTGCTTAAAAGTTGACAGGACAGAAATTTTATTGAGATGTTTTTTACTTTAAAAAATGATTGTTAAATGAAATATATAACTTTATTATTTATTAACTTAACTTTAGAATAAAGCAATACTTAAAAAATATCGATAAGCTAAGTCTGATTTGTGTGTAAACATTCTTCAAAAAACTAAGTGTGGCAGTCAATGAAAAATATAAGGAGAAAAACAAATAATTTTCTTCACATTTGTTTAGAATTTATGAAGTTGAAGGAACTATTCCATTTGATACTACTCTTACCATACAAGTTTATGATTATGATCGTGGTTTGGTTAGTAATGAGCTGATAGGGCAAACTCAAATAGATATTGAGAACCGATACTTTACTAAATACAGAGCAAAGTGTGGGCTACCTACAGAATATAAAAAGTGCACATTTTATTTTTTATTCTTTTCTTTCAGAAATGTTTTTTAAGAATCTTATTTTCCTAATTTTAAGTATAGTTTTTGTTATAACTATCAAAGAAAGTTTTTCTACATGGTTATAGATATGGTCTTACAAAGTGGAGAGATATCCAAATGCCAACGGAGATTCTAAATGAACTGGGGGAAAGACGCAAGATAAGTGTAAACTACTTAGGTGGGTATTTATTTATTTATTTTTTTTAACAAAGTTTAATATGCATTATTTAATTTTCCTAAAATTTAAAAAAAAATTATAAAAATTGTAAAAATTGTAAAAATTATAGTTTTAGTCTTTAATTTATTATCAATTTGACTGACAGTAGATTATGATGAGTCATCATCAAACCTGTATGTTGACATACAGGTTTTGGGTATTATTGTTTTTAATCACTATGTATTGGTTACTCTATAAATTTCAAAGTTTATAGTTTACAAAGAAAGAACCTTTTAGAATTGTAATTTGGTTTAAAAACATTAAAGGATTCAATTATACTACTTTTTTCCCTCCATTTTAGGTTTAGAAACTGATCCAGAGGAAACAGCATTTGCAGCTTTAAAAAGGTTTCAAAAAACAGATTTTAAGTTGGTACCTGAACACGTGGAAACAAGAACCCTTACACATCCAGATTATCCAGAATTATCACAGGTTTGAGCTAATGAAAAATTTTATTAGTTTGGTTTAATAATGAAGCAATAACAATATCTTAAAATTATTTACAGACATAATTGTTAAATAAAATGTTTTATGTATGTACAATTTCTTAAACAGTTTGTTTCTTCAAGTTTTTAAATTTTTTGTAGATTTTTATATTTTTTAAAAACACGTTTTGGTATCATTTAGCTTTGTTTTCCACTGACTTTTTTCAAAAAGTTTCTGTAAAAATTTGTTTGATGGCAGAGAACTTTAATTTTTTTTCAAATTATTTTAATTTGATTGTAATGTCGTGTGCAGTAAACTTGCATTTTGGCATATCTTATCTTCCGAACACTTTATTCCAAATTTAGATTTTCTATAGGTTTTTTTTTATTTTATCTTTTTAAGGGGAAACTTTTAATGTGGGCAGATATTTTTCCCTCTGGCAAACTTCCTCCGCCTGTTGACATAACAAAACCAAAACCTATGAAGTATGAACTCCGTGTCATTATCTGGAACTGTGCAAATGTTCCGTGCATTGATAAAAGTATACTTTTGGGAAACGTTCCAAGCAGTGATATATACATAAAAGGGTGAATGATTTCTGCTCACTAGCTATTAATGTAAATTAAATTCAATAAGTTTAGCTTTACCAGATGATAAACATTTTATGTATCATAGGTTTGCATAAAGTGGGATAAAAAATAATGTGTTACAAATTTCACTGCATATATCCTATAACATCTATGAAATAAACTTCAATAATAGTTCTTTTAGCTAAATAAAATTTTTAGCAAGAAAATAATATGAAAACAATTATCAAATGTTGCATTTACAATAAAAAGTAATCATTTTACATTTAAAATATAATTACAATAGATATTTTCTCTCTTCAATCAAATGACATCTTTTTAATGAAATGTTCGCCTTATTATTTAGGTGGCTTAGTGGAATGCCAGGAAAGTCGCAAAAAACTGATGTTCATTACAGGTATGTGTCAGTTTGGTTTTCAGCCATAAAAATTTAACTGTTTTTAAATGCTTTGTTATTCTGCTCTTCAGAGTTAAGTGGTCATAAACTAACATAAATCAAGCTAAAGAGAATACTTTAAAATTACAGTAAGATTTTTAAATTGTTTTTTGTTTGTTTGTTTGATTATTTTTTTTTTTACATTAATTTCTTTATAGATCAACAGATGGTAGTGGAATGTTTAACTGGCGGTTTATATTTCCATTTGACTATTACCAACCGAAGAGGATGTTTATCTTCAAAAAAAAAGTTGGTCTAACTGAATTGAGAAATAAAATGTTCATTTAAATTTAATCATAGTTGAGGTATCATCTCGTATATATAATATATATATATTTTTCATTTAGTTATCTCCGCTATCAATTGATGAAACAGAATTTTATTTTCCAGCACAGTTGATTCTTGAATGTAGAGAAGCTGATGTTATTGGTTCAAGAAAATTTGGTAAATTTTCTTTACTTTATATAATTTCTGCTCATAGAAACTGAATTTAAATCAATACTTGAAGATGCTATACTATATATATACATATATATATATATATATATATATATATATATATATATATATATATATATATATATATATATATATATATATATATATATATATATATATATATATATATACACAGTATTGGACAAAACATTTGCAACCAAATAATGCTAATTTAGTTTCTTTATATAAAAGTCCTGCATTTTTTCAATTTAGAGAAATAACTATGTAACTGTTTAGACACAAAGTTCTTCAATTTTTATTCATCACAAAGTTCATTATTTGTACACGAAAATTAATAAATTAATCAAAAGTATTAAAAAAAGTTGATTTCCTTCTGGACAAAACAAGTGCAACTCGACAAAATGTTGACCAAGCTGTATTTCGCTATTAGTATTTCGTGGCGAATCCTTTGTTGTCGATCACAGCCTTGCATCTTCAAGGCATAGATTCGATCAGGTGATCAATTAAACTTTGAGGAATCGCTACCCAGGCCTTTTAAATTTGTTCAAACAGTTGATCCTTATTACGAACACCTTCACGATTAATTCTGCGGTTGACGATCTCCCACAGGTTCTCGATAGGGTTGAGATCCGGAGATTGAGGCGGCCAATCCATCACCGATAGGTGGTTGTCTTGAAACCACTGCTTGACTACTTTTGCAGTGTGTTTCGGATCGTTGTCTTGCTGAAAAATCCATTTTATTGGCATATTCCATTCAGCATGAGGTAACATAACATCTTTCAGGATATTTTTATACATGAAACGGTCCATTATTTCATTGTTTCGATGTATTGGACCTAGACCGTTAGCAGAAAAACACCCCCAGACCATTACATTGCCTCCACCATGCTTCACGGTCTTATGGCAGTAACGTAAATCGAAGCGTTTTCCGGCCGGTCGACGTACATGGCAAGTGCCATCGCTCCCATTGATGTTGAACTTCGATTCATCACGGAACAGGACAGTTCGCCATTTCTGCACATTCCAGTCAATATGAGATGTAGCAAACAGGAGTCTTTTCTTCTGGTTTTTTAGTGAAATCAGCGGTTTCTTTGCAGGGCGTCGAGAAAACAATCCGGCCTCAGCAGCACGTCGTCTGATTGTTCGGTCCGATACAGGCAGCTCTAATTGCTTTTGTATCTCGACTGATGATATCCAGGGATCCTTCTTGACGGATCTGACGATCATAGAATCCTCTCTAGAAGTGGTGGAACGCGGTCTTCCACCTTTGTTATCTGCTGCCAACTTGATACGGTCCATTTTTTCACGCGATTTTTATCACAAATACTTTTTTGTGACATTCCACTTACGTAATCGCCAATAATTTTCTTTCTTAGTTCCAATCCAAGACTGTTGGGAGCCATTTTTATAGATATTTCTGGATGATACTTCTGGATGCTACTGGATGCTTCCAGATGCTTCTTCTGGAAACTTCTGGAAGCTTCTGCATGCTTCTGGAAACTTCTGGAAACTTCTAGATACTTCCTTTAATTATTAAAAAACTTCCGTGACGTTGACACGGACCAGACTTAAGAAAATGCAACAAACCAAAAAAGTTGCACTTGTTTTGTCCGCTGCAAAATGGCACTTGTCAACGAAACTCTGCCTGTGTGCTGTCACCTGTCAGCTGATTGCTCATGTCATGGCATGCTGACTCCAGACTCCTGAACTGTTTGCTGTGGTAGTATAGTTCGTTTCGTTATTAAGACATGTAAAATTAGGAACACTTTTTAGCATTGTTCGATGTTGGTTGCAAATGTTTTGTCCAATACTATATATACACACCAATATAAACTATATATATATACCAATAGTTTACACACCTTTGTAAAAAAATATACATGTAGTTTTATATCACATTCACATTTTCCAAACACTTCAATAAATATTAATTATAATCTGAATTCTCATTTTTCATCTTCCTCTGACCTTTGTTGCTTTTTAAATTTGTACTATTTTTTACTGCTGGCAGGGAGGCTGAAGATTGATTTGCTGAAATTGCCTCCTTATTATATAAAATCAAGCGGATGGAGTTTAGAAGCATGGGAGGAAAGATTAATTGACAAGAAACGCGAAGAAAAGAAAGTATCTTTATTTAAAAACCGAACTTTGAAAGGGTGGATGCCATTTATGATGCCGGACGAAAATGATCTTAAGCGAAACATTGAGCAGGTAAAAAAATTATTAAACTGCAAATCCAGCATTCTTGTTAAAGAAAAGACTTTTCGTCCTTTTTTAGCTGATTTAAGTTGAAAAAAATATAATCACATTTTAATAATATAAAATTTTATAACTGACAAATATTTACGTTTACGAATAACGATTAAAGTACAAATAACAAAAAAAATGAATTTTATTGTTAATATCTCAATATATTTAATAACACAAATAAAAAAAACCTGTGAAAATATGACTTTAAAAACTCTTTAAAAGTTTACAAGAACTAATCTAGTACCCACGTAGTAGATTAGTTACAATTCTGTAAACAAAGAAAGTTCTATAAAAAGCGCCATTTGTAAAAATGCCCCATGGCATTAGTTGCAAACTTGAACGCAAAATATTAAAGAAATTTTTGCTACTGAAATAAGATTCGTATCTCATTACAATTAAATCTTAAAAATTAAATCCGTTGACTAGAGCAAAATCGTAAATTACGAATCAATTAACAATGTTTTTACCAAAAATATAATCAATTTAATAGATTTTCCGAAAATTAAAATTTTCCTCGCTCGCGATTAAACTGACGCAACTTCGTTCAATCGTAACTTCGTTCGACCGTAACTCTTTTAAAATGCAACTCCAACTCTAATTACAATGAACGTAACTCTTTTCTCTAATTGAACCCGTCATTTTGAAAAGGAACCGAGTCCGTTAGTTAAAACTTCTGTATAGAAGTTTTGATACTCTACTATTTAATATTGAATATATTTTTCTATTTTTTTCAAATCTGATATTTTTTTTTCATTGATTGGCACTTTGCCAGCATATGCAAGAGTATTACTTAATGGTAAGGGTGGCCTGGTATCCATCCTTTTAAGAGCTGGAAATCATGACTGACTAAGCAATCTATGGATTCACGTGTTGTCACTAGACCAGGTGTTGTTTTAGAGAAGGTAAAATGTGACACTCAAAAAAAATACCAAAAATTACTTTTTTGTCCTTGAGTATTTCGCTGTCATAGGAATCCACAGATAGCACTAGTTTCTTATAATTGTTCGGCCACCATTTTTTTATGTCAATAGTATCTTCAGTTTTAGGTCTTCTTATTTCAAAGTTTTCGTTAGCCCCAGCTGTAAGATTTTCATACTCAGTTGGTGTGTAAATGCTGCCATTTATTCGAATATTTTTTTTCGCTGTCCCAAACTTTCTATAATTTGGCAGAAATGAGTGACCTCGTTTGGGTATATAATATTGTATCTCATTTATATTATTACCTAGTTCAGCTACCAGTGATAAAAGAACTCGGACCATGGCATGATTCTGATTTTGGCTGGCACAACCATCTGGAATGTGTCTAGGGCGTTTTTGCAATCAAATTTGTTAACAAACTGTATAGTACCTTTCAGAGCATCTTCAGATGTAAGCTCCATATATTTTGAATTGCATCTGTAAATAAAGAAAATAAATAACATTATTTTAAGGTAATAATATAAGAATTATACTAGTACCTCAAGGTAATGATTTACTGCCAGTTATTGGTGGTAAAAAATCATGAGTAAATAAACAATTATAAGATGGAAAAGCTAATCTGCAAGAAGCTCCTGTATGTCTTGATGCCACATCATTCCCTTTGTGGTTTTTATGAGCTTTCCCAGCAATTTTAATTTTTTTTTTTAGTATGTTTATATTTTTCACTGTTATACCACTTTTTCCTGTTCACTGTTATACCACTTTTTCCTGTTCACTGTTATACCACTTTTTCTAGATTTATAAGCATTTTCGGCAAGCTCGCGATTCTCCATTTTCGTAACTGATAAAGTGAAGTCACATTTGACAGTTGCTCCTCGTTTCACGTGATAAGGGCATAAGTCCAGGACTGGTGCCATTTTCAAACAGACTTTAATTTTCATTTACCTTAAAAGTTGACTTGTGGTATATGACAATGTACCTTTTTTAGTGTTTTACATATTTCCTCAAAGGAAATATGTAAAACACTTCAATAAATAAAATGGCTCAAAAAAGTGTGACTGCTGCCCTTTTCGAAATGACGGGTTCAGTTATAATGAACCCAAGCGAAACATTTAACAAATCAAAAAATTATGTGAGGGCGGCGTTTTTAATGAAAATAAATTTATTATTAGTTTGTTGTTTGTTAAGTGTTATGATGAAGGTAAGGGATTAGGGAGGTTTGGGTTGTAGAGTTATGTGGAAGAGTTTGATTAGGAATGGGCAAGGTTTATTCGTTAAAGGGTTAAGGTTCTATTTGCCGTCCTCAATATATTCTATTATATAATAAAACTCAATAAATATTCTATTAGTTTGTTAGCACTCTTTTACTCATAACGTTTATATAATACAAATATTTTTAATTCTCTTACGCTTCTTGTAGTGTTCAGTACAATTGCTCTTCTTTATTCGAAACTTCTGGTTATTCTCCTTTAATCAATATTAAAATCTTCTGATTATCAAAAATCTCTTCTTTTTCTCTTTTATTCACTTATAAAAACTGCTTGTTTATCAAAGTATTTTTTTCAATCACAAAAATTCTCTCTCTTTTTAAAATTCTTCTTAAAAACTTTGAACTCTAAATTACTTCTCTTTAAAACTACGTCTTCCTCCTTTTAAAACTCTTCTTCAAACCGTCAGACTCCTTTTTTTTGAGCTTTTATAGTTTTTGCTTATATTTCAGTTGCGATACCTTTTCATTTATTTATATCGCAGGTTAATGAGTCTCCGTGTTTACGTCTTTTCTCAGTTGTTTTTAACTTTACTTCTTTCCGTTTTATCTTTTGTTTATGTTATAGATTGATGAATCATTGTGTATAAGTCTTTTTCCGGTCGTTGTTTTTACCTTCTCTTCTTTTCGCTTTATCGTTTACGAGTCTCGCGTTTACGTCTTTTCTCAGTTGTTTCTTTAACTTTTCTTCTTTCCGCTTTATCGTTTATTGATATGGCAGGTTGAATAAGTCTCTGTGTGTATGTCTTTTCTCAGCTGTTGTTTTTAACTTAATTCTTTTTACTTTATCATTTCTTTATATGGAGAGTGGACGTCTTGTGTGCGTCTTTTCCAACTGTTGTTTTTAATCTAATTCTCCCTTCTCACAATAACAAGGTAATGAAACAAAATAAAAATGAAAATTTGATGTGGTTGACTTTTAACATCAGTTTTTAAATATTTCTTTTGTGTTCTCTTAAAATCAAATTTTTACACAATGCTAAATTTCTAGGGCCGTGTGGAGATTGAACTTGAACTAGTAACCGAAGAGGAAGCTAAAGATCGTCCTGTTGGGATGCGAAGAGAGAAGCCACAAGCTCTTCCTAAACCTGAGTAGAAACTTGAGAATTTTGTTTTTTTAATATCAGGCAGCTTAAAAAATGAAACCATTTTAACTTTTGATTGGTTCAACTTATTGAATATTTTTTTAGATAAAAGCGCAGTTATAAATATTTTATTTTCTTGATCATTTTCTTCCTCTTAGGTTTCGTTGATGGGTTTAAAAACAAGGCATAACTAATGTCTCCCATCACTTACTTTTTTAAGTAGACTTTAATTACATTCTAGTTTTAAATTTGTCAAAAATTTATGCTAAATTCTTTTTAGCCGTCCGGAAGAAAACATTAGATTGTTTATGAATCCTTTCAAAATGGCGAGATTGCTATGGAAAAGCTACCGGTCGATACTATTTAAACTAATTTTGTTTCTACTCCTGCTTCTCTTAGTTGTCTTATTTATTTATGCCTTACCGGTAAGTTAAGTTTTGTTATAAAAAAAAATTATAAAAGTATTTCTAAATTCTAGCATGGTCTACTATATATCACGGCCGGATTTGTTTGACCTACTACAAATCGCGTCCGATAATAAGTGAACATTTTTTCAAAATTTTCAGTTAACACAAAATCTAATAAATAAGAGCAGTACTTATTCTGTAAGCATGTTCAGTTTGCAAAATAAATATTAACACCTTTTTTTTAAAAAAAGTCTTTTTCTTTTTGCTATTTCTCACTATTTCTTTAATTTTCGTTATTATAGCCAGATAACAACTCGTCTTTATTTCGGACCTTTCGTAACAATTTCCTTCAGACTTCCCTAGCCTCAATATGAAAGGCATATTGAAGTAAATTGATAAGAAGTATTCTTTAAGGCTGCTTCTTTGTTGCCTTTCACTAAGTCTAATTTAATTAGTTTGAGATCAAATTTGTGTTATGTAGCAACAGTCCACTTAAAGTTAATACTCCGTAATTTTTTTTTATATATCTATGTTTTATTTTATTATTTAATGTATCTTTGTTTATAGGGCTATCTAGCAAAAAAGTCACTTGGAGTGTAATGTGTGATGTCTGTTCGTTACACTATATTTATGATTCAATTCAAATACTATTTGGGGAGTGCAGTTTAAAAGAAGGGCATTTTTGAAAATATTTTTACATTGTAAAAGTTCAATACTATTTATGGATAAATATTTTTATTTTTTGTTAACATTTAAAGAATAAAATTGAAATAAAAACTAAAATGTTGACAAAAATTAGAACAAATAGATCAAGATTATCTTGATAATTTTTTTGTATAACAAAATTTTTTATATAACAAAAAAAAGTTAGTTCAAACAACTCGTAGTCTATTTGGTGCTTTATTAATTTAAACAAATTTTCAAAGTTGGTTATTTTAACTCTTGTGGAGTTTCTATTTATATTTTTGTGTTTAAATAAAACTTCATGTTTAATATTTTAATTAGTTTTGCAAATCTAATTTATGAAAAATAATTTACCATGGAAAGACTAAGTTCGACAGTTTCTAAGCTGTTTCTGGGATTTTTAAGATTTTAATGCCTCGTGTAAGTCGATCTGGTGGTTATAAAATCTTAAATTGTCTCAGAGAAACTGAATCTGCTCTTCCGAATCGAACCACTCTGAATCGAAAACCCAGAACACCCAGCTTTATCAAGCAAATCAGGAGAAATCCAAAGAGAAGCATAAGAAAATTGGCTTCAGCAGCAAATGTCAGCTATGGTACGATGCAAGCCATGTTAAAAGTTGATCTAAAACTTACAGCATTCGAAAAGAGCAAAGCTTAACTGCTTTCACAAACCACCAAAGCCAAACGGTTGAGTAGAGCGAAGCTTCTTTTGGAAAAGCTTAAGGATGGTACGCAACCTCCAGTGCTGTGGACAGATGAGAAATTATTTAGAACGCAAGCAATACACAATCAGAATGGCTGGATTTACGCACAGCGAAAAGAAGATATCCTAGTAAATGAGCGAATTGCTTATGAACGCCAAAAACCAGCACCTGTAAAAGTTTGAGCAAGTGTATTCTTAACACGTGAAAAAACACAGTTGAAGAGGGGGTAAAAATAAACCAACATGTTTACATGAAATTGTTAAAGGAGCAATCGATTCCTTGGATCAATAGGAGGTTTTTAAAGAGATCATTCTCCAACAAGACGGAGCCACATCACATACCGCAAACGTTGTTCAAGATTGGTGCAAGGACGATATGGCAGGATTTTAGGGAAAGGGGTAATGACCTCTCTGTTCACCAGATTTAAATCCAATGGATTTTGCTGTTAGGAGTATTTCGGAGAGCAATGCATGTTCATCCTTTCAAAGTGTAACATTGCTAAAAGCTATATCAAGGGATTGCTGGGACAAAATTTCACTAGGAACCATCTGTGCTTCATGTAATCAGTTTTCTTAGAGATTAAGATGAAGGATAAAAGCTAAAGGAGGTTACATCGAAAAGGAACCTGTCCTTTATTTTTGTTTAGTTATGTACTTTATTTATGCAAAAAATTAAATCATGTTTCCTTATTTTTGCGAAGTTACTTAAAAAATTAGTCTACGTTTGCTCAAACGACCTTGTATTTTTATTTTATTTCATAGCTTTTTACTTAAAAAATGTGCATAAATAAAAACGTAGACTTTAGTTAGATAAAAGAAACAATAATAATATTAACAAAATAATGTTATAGTAAAAGTAATAATAAAATACCAATTAGTAATAATATAATTAACTATAATGTAATAGAAATTGAGTAAAAAAACCAATATGGATCTGTTTTAATTAGGAGATATTACTATAATTAGGAGTAGTTTTCCACTTAAATTTTTTTAAAATTATATTATACAACTTTCTATAGCTTTACTTTTTAACTTATGTTCTGTAAAGTTTGGAGGCCGTTTACCACCACGCTTGTCTCTAAATTCTTGCAGGAGGCTGAAACATTGTTATTCTTGCTAATCATCGGCGTTACCGAACTGTCGGTAAAAATGCGTAAATTTGCGTAAAATGCGTAAATTTGTGTAAAAATACGTAAATCTGCGTAAAAAGCGTAAAAATCGGTAATTACCGCGGTAATTTTACGTAAAAATGCGTAATACGCAAATTTACCACATTTATTACTTTTTTACCGTTTTTATAAAAATTTACCGCTTTTTTTGCTGATTACCGAAAAACCAAAAAAAGATGTTTTAAATTGCTTTTTGTATTTCTATTAGTAAATTTTACATTTACAGTTTGAAACAAACAAACTATTGATAAAAAATTTTTCATCAGATATTCATCATCTGTTTCTAAAATATTTGCAAGCTCAATTCTCTATACTTTTTTTTCTCATTCCCCTTCCTATTCGACTTTGCTTTTCGGCTAGTACTTCTACTACTTTGTCTTTGTTTTTGTACTTTGTCTTTGTTGAAGTGTCATTGGAATAAACAAATGAGAGACTTAGAGTTTGATCTTCACCTAGAGTTCCTTCATACCTTTCTTGTTGAGCTAGAGTCCTTGACTCTCTTGAGTGTCTAGCTGTAGCCGTTTAGTTTCATAACCAGTTTCAGTTTCTGATTTTTGACTAGGAAAAGCCTTTTTAGGTGTTCCTTCTTTTTTAGTTTTAGTTCGACTTTGTAATATTCCCTGTAGGTGAGTCTTCTCAGTTGGTGGTGTGACATGTTGCAGCTCATATGGCTCTTCTTCACAAGTTTTTTCCCAATCTTTGAGGTTAGAAAAAACCCTTGTGTAATTTTAGCTTACAAAAAGCTAAGTTTCTATCAGGTAAGATCTTGACTTTTCACATTAAAGCATCAAGGATGGCTTGAGCTTTGATTGGCTTGACTGTAAAGTCCAAGGGCGCTGCGCTGAAACCTGCCTCCTGTCTTTCAAAAACTCAAGGTCCACTGGATCCATAGCTTTGTCAAAGTCTGATGTTTTTAGCAAAGTATAATCATCAACCAATGACTCATAGAACTGGATTGTAATTGGGTGGTTGTCAACCAATTCCTTGATGGCAGTTTCCCTCCCTTCTTCTTCACTGTTTGCTGTATTTTTAAGTGTATATCCTCTATAATATGGGTGCAGAAGTGAACCCACATTATAGTATTTGACTCCAATGCCAATTATTTAGTAGACTTTTTTCAAATTCTTCCATGAAATTGTGTAGGCACTCTGCAACTTGAGGGTCACGCTCTTCAACGTCATTTACGGTTCTTTTGCAAAGCAAGTGGTACTGGACCCATTATGGTACTGGACTTATCAGCCTCTTTATTTTCATTATCAGCTTTTTACATCTGGTAAAAAGATAGTGGGTGGCAGAATCTGAAAGAAAATAGCCGAGTTATAAATGTTAAAAAGGATGGTAAAATTACGTAAAAATGCAAATATTCATTTTTACGCAATTTTACCGTCTTCTGTAATAAGAAAGCGTGAAAATACGTATTACGCATATTACGTGAAAATGCGTATTATGAAGGTACGTGTGCAAAATTTTTAAACTATTCATATATATAATTATTATACATCATTGTAAAGAGCTTTAAATCAGTATTACAATAGTGAAAATTTCATAAAAAACTAATGATTCTGCTAAAAGTTATGCCTATTTAAGTGACAAAAATTCATTATAAGGAATGCTTAAGAAAACTGCAACCAACTTAAAAAATTAGCGTTCGGCTTACGGTGGTTTTATAACAGAACTTCATTGTTTAGTTTTTAGCGCATTAATTTGCCTCGGTTATATTTTTATTCAATTAATAGCAGAATATGGTTTTGTGTGTGTGTGTGTAAATCATGTTTTGAATATTTTTAAAAAATCATTAATATTTTAAATAAAGTTTCATTTTTCTAAAAAAACAATTTCTTAATGAATAAAAAAGTCAAATATACAAAAGGCTCATAATCGTGAACCCCCCCCCCCCCCCAACTTCTACAACAGAAGAATATTTGGTACCTTTTACTGCGTGCAAAAATAGAATATGAGCGTGTCATTATTTTTTAATGAAATTCGGCAGGTACATAGAAAATAGATATATAAAATTGATTCAAAAGTTAGAAAAAAAACCCATCATCCCTTCAATATCAATTCACTTCCAGAACAGGAATGAAGTTTTCAATAGCAATGAAATCACTAAAAACGTTAGTAACTGCAAAAAAAAAAACAAATTGCAATAAACTTACAACACTCTACTTTTAAAATATTATCTAAGTCAATATAAAATTCTAAAAAAAAGACGAGAAAAATCCATCCTTACGATACCTACCTCGAGCACGCGGTGAAAAAATGGTCACAGATTTTATCTTTAAAATCGGTGCCGTAAATCGCAGATACGCACATACCTATATTATGCGTATTACGCATTTTCACCGCATACGGTAAAAAATTGCGTATTACGCATTTTTTCGGTAAACACTTTATCGCATTTTACCGAAACCTTTTTACCGCCGGTACGGTAACGTCGATGCTTAATTCTTGCTTTTATCTTTTCTTGACAATTTTGCTAAGTCCTGGTTTTTAAATTGGTAGGATTTTTACCAGGTTACATATATATATATATATATATATATATATATATATATATATATATATATATATATATATATATATATATATATATATATATATATATATATATATATATATATATATATATATATATATATATATATTTCTGCCCACACAGTCAACTTAATGGCGACAGTAGATGTTAGCAAGGTGACTTTCTACTCATTAGTTTTAGTGGTGTTTCCGAACTTAATTAATGTTCGTCAAAAATTAAATGTACAAAACAGTATCTGCCACAGAATTCTTAAACAAAAAAAGCTTGTTTATTATGTTTTCATTATGTATTCAATATTATTTTAGTTCATTCATAATTTAACATAAAAGATAAAGAATATTGTTTTTCTGATTTTTGTAAAGAGAATGCTTTATAAATCAAAACTCTTTAAAATAAGTTTTTTTTCTTCTGTTTCTTTTGTAGAGTTTTGAAATCTGTCTGATTCCGTGGTTTTGAAAAGTATTTAAGAAAATTGTGATATTTTTTGCAATAACAGTTAACATTTATTTATCTATAAATATAAGTAACTAACTGATTTTGTGAACAAAAATTGTTGGATCTGTTAACTTAAGTTAGGACAGGATAATGGTTTAGGTTTGGCAATGCTTAGGCAGGATAGATAAGGCTAAGCTAATCTTATTTAGGGTAGGATAGGCTAGGCTAATCTAGGTTAGGAAAAAAAGATATTCCCTCCCCCTGTAAAAAACCCAGTTACACCCCTGGTAACTGGGTTTTTTACAGGGGGAGGGAATACCTACCTAACAAGACAGGTCCAAGTATTCAGTATTTAAATCCTTACTTTTGAATTTTTGTTATGGCTAGTAATGCTTCGTAATATAAACTTATTTTAAAGTGTCAGGTGCGAAGGCTCCGTTTACGAAAACTGTTGGCGTGGTACAGGAATTATAGAATTGTCATGATAGGAAGATAGTAGCGGCAAACCAGATCAAGAAGGTCATTGGCAGGTGCTAGAGGATCCAGATCAGAAGGAGAAGCTGAATATTGTCATGCGCAAGCAAACCCTACTGCCTTTTTATGAGACTAACAAGACTCTGCTGGCTCAGTACTGCAAGATTATGAACCCAGTTGTTGAATGCCGGGGCAATCTACATTCTTAGGAAAAGGCCTACGTGGGAATTTTACTGCCCACCGTCAAGCTTATAAAAGACAAGGTGGCAGTCTCTAGGAATGGCAATAGTATTGTAGATGGACAGCAACTCATCATCTACCTGCTGGAGAACCTTTACAACCCTAGGGTTGTCTTCAAGGGAAAGTTTGAGTATATATTAAGTGAAAAGAACCCTCTCATAATCACAGCTCTCCACCCCCACTTCCAGCTCGGAGTTGTTGGGTAATTGAACATTTTCTTGAAGGCCGGCATCAATAGAAGTTTCATCAATGAGGAAGTAATGAAGGAAAGATCTGTTGAGGAGATTGACAGGTGCTGAAGATGACGACTTCAACTATATGAGGAATGACGATATGGTGGCCACTAAGGGCCGCCTGGAAGATGACATTGAGAAAATCTTTGATAGAAGGAACAGGGTTGGGTGCAACAGCAAGACCCACGTCTTATTTGACCAGTTACCGCTGCTCCACAAAAGTGTTTGGTTGGATATGTTTATGAGATATAACAACCCTTTTTCCTCTTCTACGGCCGTGAAGAGGCTCTTTAGTGGCGGATCTGACATTTTGAGGCTAAAAAGATCTTCCTTGTCGGCTGATAACTTTGAGAAACTAGTGTTCCTCAAAGGAAATCTCCACCTACTAGATAAGAAGTGGATAGCCATTCTTTCAATTTACAATGAATAAAAAACAAAACAAAGCTATAAATTTTTCAATTTACAGTAAAAAAACAAACAAAAAAAAGCAATAAATTTTTAAAGCTATCAGACTATCGAAATATCGATAACGGACTGGCAAATTAAAAAAAATATCGCACTATGTTTAAATCAGTTTTTTGAACTTTGGAAATGGTTTTTTTGTAGAAAAGAAACCAAGTCAGCTATTGATACCGTAAAATTATTATAAAAATAAGCTATTGGTCGTTTCCATTTGATCGTTAACACTCCCTAAACATATTAACGATTTAATGTTTTCCGTGTCAGACTTTCTATCATATTAATACTTATGTCATATCATTCATAACAAGACTGATTTACGATTATATATTGCCTCAGGACATAACTTTAAAAGAGAAAATAACTGAGGAGAAAATCTTGATTAAAGATCTTCAAACTAAAACAGTAATAAACAGGTAAACAATATTTGTTCGTAAAACATTAAAGATTAGAGGAATATGAAATTGAGGAATATGAGAAATAAGAGGAAATTGAATTCGCAAAGCTAAAATTTTGTCACAAATTGCCCAACGCTTTCTTTATTTAATTGCTCACTCATTTAAAATTGATTTTTAAAAACACGAACTTGTATGGGTAATAAGTAGTTCCCGGACAGTTTTAGAACATATTTTATAGATCCATCACAGTTGTGAAATTTTTTTTGTTTAGATTTTAAATGTTGAGCCTGTTTACGTAATCTAGGATCGTTGACACAAAATGTTAATAGCAGTCTTTGAACCTTGGAATTAATTTCTTCATTAAAAAACATTTTTCATTGAAGTATTATCTAAATTTACAATAGCGATCGGCGAATTCTCGTATTACCGAATGCTAGGAAACGGATTTTGGATTCGTCTTACATGGACTGGTATAGACCTGCAAACATTTAGACCCAAATCCAAGAGACCGAATCATGTGCGCTGAATCCCTAACCCAAATCGTATTTACAAATCCATATGCCATACGAGTCTAATTCGATTCGAGTCAAGATTCGGGTCAAAACGAGTGAATTCTTCTTAATTAAGCATGTTAAAATTGAAAGGAATCATACTAGATTGTAAGATTCATTTCCCACAATTAATTGTTGGATAATATGCATTTTTTATATACTTTACCATAGTATTTTATTTCAAATATTACAATATTTATTTTATTATTATTGTTAAATGTTAATATCATAAAATTTCAATGATAAAAAAAAAAAGGAAAACATATAATAATAAAAACAATTTTAAATTACATTTAAATTACGTCTAAATAATTTGAATTTAAAAATTGTTTATATAAGTTACAACTTTAGTAAAAATGGATATTAGTTTGTCTTTTTTCGACTTAAAGAAAACGGAACAATTAAATTTCTTTACAGCTTTTTGCATACTTTTCTCCACTGTTTCAAGCACCAAATGATGATATTGTTAAATGTAGTTAAGATCAAAATTTTTTTTTAGATGGAAAAAACTATTTGCTATTTAACATTACAAAATTTTATTTTATGCCGTTAGTTATTATGTCGGGTTGGATTCAGTTTGGTTTAAAGTAGTTAAGCATTCATACAAAACCATGAATCAGTTACAAAAAAAATTTTAGCTTTAGTGAACAACAGTTTTGAAATTTTGGAACTCATAAAGTGTTTAAGATTTAATTTAATTACTCTTGTTTGATTGATACAAATACTGAGGCTTTTTGTGAAACGATGCGACCAAATATCATTTAAAAGTTGATTTGCGAATTGCGAGACAACTAGTTGGCTTGATTATAATGGATAAAGTAAATTTTTGAAAAGATTGAGCTGAAGGTCTCTTCGTAGACTTTTGTAAATAAACTCAGGAACAATAAATTTTTAGAACTAACTTTAAAAAAATCTATGGATTCAAATTTGGAGGCTATGTAAAACGCCAGTAGAATATTATATTGAGATATTTGACTTATACACACGGTTTTATATGCCTGAGACTACATGCCAATCTCAAAAGATATTGATCCATTAGTGAAAGTATCATAAAATATCATAAATATCAAGTGTCATAAAATGAGATACCTTTCAGCGGATGCCCAGAAAAAAAATTGTTCGAAAATTTGTTCGAAAATGTTTATAATTTTACTGAATGAACGAAAGTTTTACAATTATAAAGAGTACATAAAGAACAAAAGTTTATGAAAATGAAGAAACTTTTACGTAATTTGTGTAATGAAAATTAATAATGAATTAAAATGAGAATTAAATGTAAGAAATTTTATTCCTGCAACGTTCCCAATTTCAGTATAGCATTCGTATTACTGTTTTTATTACTGTTTAAAGTAAGCATCCATTTTTGGTTTTTCCGTTAACAACGAATAAAGTTCAAATTTCTATATCAGTTTCTTAAAATATGTCGAACTTTAAAGTTTGTTAAAATAGAACTTTTTATGCGTTTAAAAGAGCAAAAGTGGATGGTGTAACAAGTTTATATTCATACAAAATTTTTTATTTTCCTAAAATATGTTGAACGGATTTCATCTAATAGAAATTCTGTGCCTTGAAAGGTTGAAACAGAATAACGTAATGTATGTGAGGTATTGCAAATTTTATCAGCTTGTAGGTCTAAATACAAAAGTTATTTTTAATTCGATTTCAAATGACTGATACAAAACTGATGAATGAAACGAAAGTTTGTACTTTATTCGTTATTATTCGTTATTATTCGTTGTTTTAACGTTAAAACAAAATTCCGATGTTTTAAGTCGAAAAATGGAAAAAGTGAAAAACTTTATTCTAGAGAGGTTATCAGTGATAATACAAAAAAAACATCACAAGCTTTTGTAATGTTGCGCATGTTGATGTAAGTGTTTCAATAAAACTAAGGAAATAGGTTTAGAAAAATATTTCTATTCGATTATTGAATTTTTCATTTTTGATTGTCTTAAACTAAAACAGTCGACTTGGGTCGAATTATCAGGTCGATTAAGCAGGTGCTCATATTTTCGTTTTTATCACACAAATGGATTCTGAAACTTGTTTTTTTTTAAAAAAAAAACCTGAAATTTGTATGTTGAATCATTCAAGGATTGGATCAGAATAAATTGCAGTTTTTTTTTTTCCTAAAGAAAAAAAGAGCTTGATTACAAGTTTTATTAGAATGTAATTTAAGTTAAAAGACAGGCATTTTATATAAACGTGAAACAAAAACCTGATAAACTAATTACAGACTTTGCGGTCATAAACCTAAAATGCTATTACTATTTACTCCTTCTGAAGATGGTATTGGTTATTTGAAATATTTTTTCGCATTCCAAGTATCATCGGGATGACATCCCAGTAGGTTCCAGATCCCATCAACGTCTAGGAGGAGTTAAACAATTTTTTTTCTTTTCTTCAGTTGACCCCCGTGATTTGTTTTTCGTTTCTTCAGTTGACCCCTTTGATTTGTTTTTCGTTTAAAGTTCAACGCTGTTAAAAAACCAAACAATGAGATCGCTTCATCTTTAAAAAAAGTTTTGTATTAAAAGCTTTTTGCAATTCGCGCGAATTTTTACTAATTTTGTGTAAAAATCTACAACTATAATTAGAGTATGATATTTTTATTTTTTTAAAACTTGTCATAAAATAATTACCCGCGGCACTTATTGATGTTTGAAGAAACATCCCGATTTGTAAAAGAAGCCAGACAAGTCGGTTTATTTAAAGCCTCTCTCGTGTTACTGTGCAAATCATCTTGTGCGCTTATGAAAACGACACTCGACATCAAAATAAGCTTTTTTTTCAAACCATATTCCTGCTAAATAAGACAGTTGGACATCGAGTTTAAGGCTTTAAATGGAAGCTCATTCTGTCTTTTGAGCGCTGTTGACACTGTTCTTACGAAACAGCGAAAGATAAATATTATACCTTCGTGCAAGTATAAATAGTGCGTGACAAGCGGAAAAACCAAGTTCATCATTTTAAGACAAGATCAACTAAAAAGTGCACCCGCCGTCATGAAGTGTTTAGTTTTGTTGTTTGTGATTTTTGGTAAGTAGACAATTTAAGCATATTTCTTGTAAATTGAACAAATGTTTCTTGTAAATTGAACAATAAAAGAAATTTAAATTGTCAGTAAAGTTTGATACAATTTAAAGTTTGTTGAGATCAAACTAAAATGAAGTTATCTATATATATCTAAATCTTTATATATGAAGTATCTATATACATGTATTATATGTGTGTGTGTGTGTGCGTGTGTGTGTGTGTATTTATATACGTGCACAAAGTTGTATTTATGTCAAACTATGTATAGTTTATTACAATTATTAACATTTTTAAGTTTTTTAATTGTGTGATTTTAGTGTCGGTTGGTGCGAGTAAAAATATTTGCAAAAAGAAATCGTCAAATACATCTGTTGCTTTCTGCAATACTGCTAATGATAAGTGCTTAAGCAAGGCATTCTCTGAAGTCAAGATTCGCTCAAAAAAATGCAATAAAAATAAACCATTAAAACTTTCATTTCCGAAAAAATATTCCCGACATAATGAAACATTTTGTGGTAGCGATGGAATCCACTACCAAACATTTACTGAAGCAGTAACTGCCGCCTATTGCAATTCTGTTCAAATTCTTCACAAAGGAGCATGTGGTCACTGTAATGAGCAAATCCTATGCAGTAAGAGCATGCGCAAAAAGAAAACTTTAAAAACCAATGACGGTGTAGTGTTCAAAGGCTGTTGCGAGTTTAAGATCGCCGCTTGCAAAGCATTCCACGAAAAGAATCAAGTGATGCTGTTGAAGAACTAATCAAATACAGGTAAGAAATAATTTAAAAGTTTTGACACCTGGTAGCGAGAAAAAAAATTTTCAATATCGAAAGTCCATTTGGTGAATTATAATGATTTAAATTTTTTAATTCAGGGGAAAGAAGACGCGTAAACTCTCGACGAGACGAGGAAACGAATATCTTTTATTTATGAGTTGAAATAAATGACGTAATAATTACTGGATCTATTTACTTATGTAATAATGAAAGAAACGACTGCGTTAAAACCGAAATTGTTCCTAAGTAACCAATCAAATTCAAAAACTATTTCAGAAAACCATTTTTGGCGTTTTTAATGTTTCTTTTGTAAATGGTAAATATTTCTTTAAGTAAAAAATCTTTTTTTCTTGACAGTTGGTACTGCCCAATTCACTTTTTTTCTATTATTATTGATATCTTTTAAATTTAATTTAACCCAATTAATTATTAGGTTAAATTACTTTTCTATTGGTATACCAAAATGCGAAATTGTTAAAATAAAATTCAATAATTGTTTAAAATTAAACTTGAAACTTTTAATCCAAAAATTAACTATAAATTGCTCGTTAGCCTAACTACACACTAGATATGTACAACATTATTATGCACATTTCCTACAACTAACATATATATTTCCTAAAGCATTACTGCAAAATGGATAATTTTTCAAACAAATGAAGTAAAAAATTTAAAATTTTTCAATAACTAAAAATATAAAACCGTTTAAATAGAATTTATATTGATACAATTGCGTTAGCGGTTTTTTCTTTGGTCACTCGTACAGCGACTCGTTCTACGATGGCAAAGATAATAAGAGGTTTTAAGGAAATTTGAAGATTTATTTCAAAAAATTCCCGGTAAAATAAGCTGTTTTATTCCGAAAATTTTAGCCTAGCTAAATATAGATTAATAAATTGCACAATAAGTTGCACTAATTTACGGTATTGTGGGATGCTTCTAGAAACAAATTTTATAAGTTATTTAAGCACTAAGCAGTTTTCAAGGGAATGATGCGTCTCTGATTTGGTATTAATTAACAGTTGTAAGGAAAATTTAATTCAGTTTTTATACTGCTTCCAATTAAAAACAAAGAATTTTAACAAAATTTGAAAGGCATTGCAATTTACAGTAAAATAACTCAAGTAAACAAATTTTCATAAACGGAAGAAATCGAGAACGAAAAAAAGAAAACGGATTTCCTTAACGGATGCTTTTAAGCATCGATTTTTTATTTCAGTTTTAATGATAACAAATGAAGAACAAACCTCTGTATCAATTATTTGAAATATACCAAACTTAAAATAATTTATATAAAAAAATAATTTATATAAAAAATTTTGTATGAAATACCTTGCATACCTTACATTATTTTATTTCACCCCTTCAAGAAATTGCGCAAAATTGTCATTTAATTAAAGCCATTCAATTTATTTTAACAAATTTTAAATGACAAATTTATGTAAGAATATCAGTTTGTCGCTAATATTCTTTATGCGTTAAAAACAGAAATGTTTATCTTAAAAGTCTGATATAGAAATTTGTTATTATTCGTTATTATTCGTTAAATTACTCGTTAAAAAACGAAAAACCAAACGCAGATGCTGATAAAAACCTTATAAACTTTTTTTATTCAGGCCTCAAAAATTTTGTTTCATGAACAATAAAACATTTAAAAATGAAAAATTTTTTTAAAGTATTTAAACAAATATAACTTAATCTTAAAATAGAATCATTTATAAATATAATCTATTAATATTTAGCAATTCCTTAAAAAATTCGATTTTTGTGTTTTGGTTGAGAACTTTTATTTTTAAAAAAAATTATTAGATAGTTAATGACCAATAATGATAATAACCTCCGAGTGGAAAGAAAACTTAATGGTTAGTCGAAGACTGGCACTAAATGTTTCGTTAACTAATTTTTGTTGAGAGAAATAAAAATAAAAAAGTGATAGAGCAAAAAACTTTATCAAAGTTCCAAAATTATTTCAAATATTCTATAATATGTATAGTTCAAAATACTTAAATTATTTTAGTAATAATTTATTCTAAACAATAGCAATATTTTAATAGTAATTCAATCAAAACGACGCACAACCAATGGACAACCACAATGACACAAAAATTTCCGAAACAAAACTCAGATTTACCACAACAATACCAGAAAACTAAATGAAAAAAACTTTTTTTAACTATCGGTAAGATGAGAGAGTTCGAGGTTTGTTCACGTAACGAAAACGTCATACTACTTGAGCAGAGAGCTTTTCAAACTCTATACATCAAAAAATTAAAAAAATCTTATGTGAACAATACAAATGCAGATGTTTTATATTAAAAAAAAAAAAAAAGAAAAAAGAAAGTTCAAAAAGACAGAACCATAAGTCCTTATAAAAAAAGTTGCGGAACTAAAAGTTTTTGATGTAATCTTACTGTAGACCGTCATCAATTATAGTAAACATTAACTAAAATGAACATCTGTGAACGACTTTTAATGCTTTGGTTCAGTCAAAATCTTAGAGGATGTTACAAATCTTAGAGGATGTTACTTTTTCAAACAGTTTGAAAAGGGCCTCAACACATATGTGTACTTCGTTATACACCTTTTTCCATTATGCAGTCATGGCAAAGTTTTATTAACGTTACGATATTTTCTATCAAACGACTTTACAAAGAAAAGCAACATTATTGTTGAAAGATAAACCAGAGATCTCGATCTATTTTTATTCTTATGATTTAATGGCATATACATATTTCTACACTTAGTGTAGAATTTCAAAAAAAAAACGCTTTTGTTAAAGTATTCCTTGATGCTAATTTTCATTGATGATGTACTTCAGTTATATATTTTAAAACAGAATTTTATTCGGTAAATAACTTATATAACTGTAATTGGGCTGTAATTTAACAGCTACTAGTTTACTTCAAGAGTTATGAAAAAATGTTACACCCTTATTACACATGCCTCCCCTAATCTTTAACTCCTTGCTGATCTTTTCTTGAGTGCGTACTGGGTGTGTCTTTCTCTTTACACTATTTCAATGCACTTCAATCTGTGTTCCACCTAATGTTGGTTTTTTATAAGGGCTTAAAAGACTATAGCTCCATCGTATCAGTTTTAATTTAAAATATAAAAAACTATACTTCGTGAAATCTATTTAGTCTCGTCACTTAAGAATCAATATCTTCTATCAATACATGTGTAAAAAAATTTTTAAGTATAAATATTTACCGGGTGTGATTAAAAGTGGAGGCCCACCAGTTGCTTTGTCAAACTTAACATTTCCTTGAGGAGATGATTTCTTGTTGGCAATTACCTAATATGCAATTTGTTCTACAACTTTGGGATTTTTTTGCTTCAAGGGATTGAACGTATTCTCTGAACTTTAATTGATGCGGCAAACGATAAAAAAACTAAGCAATATGATGCAACGCACACTTAGTTTTTTCTCTCTTTTTTTTTCTTTCTGCTTTTCGAGAGGATGTTGTTCTTACAGCTTTGAACGGGGAGTTTGGCAGATGAGGCAGTTACACATCAGGCCTCAAGTTTCTGCTCTCAATTGTATAGACTTGAAATCAAACAAAAGTGGTAGTTTGACTTCTTTCCCCTCTTCTTTTCTGCCCAAAGCAGTTCTGCATGATTCGCAGAGTCCTTGTGGTACCCGAGAATCACAGACATCGAGGTTGGTTTTGTAAAATTGGCATATTCGATTAGCTTGGAAAGTAGTAAGCTACACTAAGAGTGAGGCACCATTTAAACATAAATAGTAACCTTGCTGTGGAAAGGAGAGGTAAAAACATAAGTAGTAATGTAGCTGTGGAAAGGGGAGATTAAAAAAAAAGGATTAACTTACTACAGAATAATTGTAAAATGTATTTTTTTTCAGTTGTCAACTTTGTAATCTCTTAGATGTCTGTCCTATCCATCCTTAAACTCACTAGGTGTGCCTCAAAGTCAGTCATTTGTCAGTTCATACCTTCTTGAGTGATTTGTAAAGAAAGAATAACAAAACCAAAATCAAATTAATAGTTAAAACAGAGTGTAATTTTTTACCATATTATTATTGTGATAAAAACTGAATATAAAAAAGTAACACGAGGTGTTTATCTGTACTTATTTATGATAATTGTTGTAAGTACGCTAAATTATATAGTTTCTGGTTCCATTTTAAGGCCTCAAATCGAGAATAAGCCAAAGAATTTAGTTGCCTCAAGTAAAGTCATTACATAGAGGTTTAGGTGTACGGGAAAAAATGCTGAAAATCCAAAATTTTCTTTTAATCAAAGATCTTCCCCTACCTCTAAGGAGTTTCAACATTACAATTTTTATTGGCACTATTTAAAAGTTCTGAAATGAAAAGACAAGTGGTGAAAGTTGCAAAAAATAACAAAATTTAAACTTTAAACGGCCACAAATCTGGAACAGGTCAAAGGGATTAGCTGAAATCTTATATAGAGTCAGTCAACGGTCATAGGCGACAATTGTACCAATTTTTTTCGTTGATTTGGATTTTTTTCGTTGATTTGGATTTTTTTCGTTGAGTGGTATGGGTTTTAGAGCCGATTATCTTTACTTCTCAATTAAATTTTTTTCTGCGGAAGTGATTAAAAGATTTCAAAATTTGCGTCACAGAGTGCACTGATGTGTAGGCCACAAGATACCCTGATTTATCACCCCATATATAGGTGGCGTCTCGGATCAGCTGGGTTGGTACTATCGGTATCGGTATCCGTGATAACAGTGTTCTTTTTACTAGTTTTATGATTTGATGATGGTTATATGATGGTTAAATGATAGTTTGATGATGATTGTATAATGGTTGTATGATAGTTGTATGATGTTTGGATGATGGTTGAATAATGGCTGGACGGTGATTGAATGATTGTTTACCTATGGTTGGATAATATTTGGATAATGGGTCATTTTAATACTTTATGCATCAGTTTGTTGATTTTGTAAGTCCTATAAGTAATCGGTCGGTATCAAGAGAGATATCAAACAGCAATTTCTTACTTTTTTGGTTGAACAAAGCTTTGAATATATCGGAATTAGAAAAAAAAAATCTCAGTTTTTGGCCGCAAATTTGAAGTATCATCATGCAAAAAAGTTCTAACACATTAAAAAAGAATCAAGTTTCTTGTAATAGGTTTAACATCTCACTAGTTGCCTTCTTCAAGTAAAAGATATTTCTCAAAACATTATTATTTGCCTCGTTCCCTGTTAAAAACATTATTATTTGCATACCTCGTTCTCTGTTAAACTCTGGAATTTTGAAAAAAGTACAAAATGTGCCCTTTTAACGGAAATGAATTTAGTTTCCATGATAGATTTAAACTAAAAATGGAGAATTAATTATTATACATTAGCAACCACATAAAGAAGTGGCATTGGGATTTTGCCTCGTCTCTTGTCCTCCTATTATTCAAGGTATTCCTTCTTCACTTTTCACAGTCGATTTCTGTAGACAAGAACAGTGCTTTAAAGTAGATTCGATTGTCTATAAAAATACATTTTTCCTAATTTCTTTGTAAAATAGTGAATAATTCCATTGATCAGATAGGTTAAATATAGAAAATGATGAAAGCGTTCGTACAACTTTTCGATTTATTATATTAAAAAATCATATTTTATAGTCTTTTTTCCCAGTATTCAATTAATACAGTGTTATAATAATTGATTCGTGCTAATTTTTGAAATTTGCTCTTACCTTTTAGAGAGATGAGAGTTCTGACGCATTGATGTACATTTCCGTCTTATTTTAAGACAACGACTAAATTTTTCAATAATTAGAAAGTGGGTGTAAAAGTCCATCCAAGTTTTTGAAATAGGTGAGAGCAAGTTTCATCATGCAGCTTTTTTTTATCAATCGTTTTTAGAAAAGAAAAGTTTTCAATTTCGCATGGATGATTTCTGTTTCTTAAAAGTTGAAACAAAATATACTGCGCGTTAATGAAGCTTTTTCTTTTAATTTCTTTCGACTTGTCTCTTCCGTAATAAGTGTCATAGAGAGAAGAGAATTCTATATAGTCCTTGATGAGCTGTTCTTCCAAGTATTCAATGTCATCTATTCTTTTTCCAGTCAGCACCAAATAAATGTAGTTAGCATTTTCATAGTGATTGGTTAACCCAAGTTGCTTTAAGAAGATGAGTATATGTTCTTTGGTAATTTTGGAATATTTGATGCTTTTTTTATTGGAGTTGACGAGAAGGTTTAAAGCTTGAAATTTGCTTTTTAGTTTTTCAAAGATTTCCTTTTGAACTTAGCATTTTTGTTTTCCGTTGTATTGTTTGATGCATTCTTGGAAGTGGATTATTCTTGACGAGCTTGTTTTGTTTGTGTTCAAGTGATAGTAACCTATTTTAATGTCTAGAGTTTCTTGTTGACAAGAACATTTTATGCAAAATTTTTTACCGCACTCATCCATTTCAAACTTGTTGAGGTCTTCATTTGAGCAGTATTTGCATTTGTACAAGTAGATTGGTTTTTGCTCAATTTTAGTATGAGTCCACTTTTTAGAGTCAACTAGTTTTGACGTTGGTTTAAGTATTGTCTTTGAATGTCTTCTTTTTCGGCGTTAAATTTCTCAATTTCTTCAAAGGGAAGTTTTGTTTGTAAAATGTCTTCATACCTTTGAACAAGATGAATGGTTTTTGCAATAAAGAAAGCTTTCTCAGTTTTTACTTTTTTAAAGTTTTCCGTGTCTTTTGCAGCTTCAATGTCAAACTGCTTTCAAATTTTTTCGTTTAGTGAAGTGATATTCATGTTTATTAATTGCTTTATAATGATCATAAGCTACTATATAAAAGTTTACAGATCAGATGAGCTCTTATCATCCGGACCGAAAAACTTCCAGTAGTCGATCAAGTTAAATCTGTTTTTATAATGTCCTATAGCCAGAGTGTGAATTCCGTCTTCCAAAATTTTTCCTTTATCATCTTCAGCGCTGAGTGCAACTTTGTTAATCTCTTCCGTGTAAATATCATGCTTATGAGATCGGATAATGTTCATTTTTGCAAAGAATTCTTTTCTCAATTCATTAGGCAGTCTTTGTAGTCTTGATGCTTTATTTTATTTTCGACAACGCTTTTCTTTACCCCTTTGCACTTTTTGTGTTCTTTTTCTTTAAGGATCTTGTAAGAGTAGAGCTTAGGTCGAATTCCAACAAACTCTTTAATTTGCTTTCCTCCTGTTTCATCTTTAAACATGCCAATGACTTTTTTGTTTACACCAACTTTGAACCCAACGCTTTGAACGGCTGGATGTTTTTTATTAAAGTCGCTCGTGTCAAACCTGCTTTCAACATCTCCAGCAATATCTTTATAAAAATCGATTTCGTAAATGAGCGAGTCTGTGTCAGTCATAAGCAGCTTTGCGCGTTCATTATATTTTGGTTTGATATAGTCGTAATGGTGTTCGAACATTAGAGTTTTGTTTAAATCCAAGATGCACATTCCTAAATAAATGGGTTTGTTGTAAACAAGTTTTATTTTCTTCATGTGCACGGCAATCAGATTTTCATCAAAAATGGTTCAACTTTCGAAATTAGGCTTTTTAGATAATTTATTAGCTTCTTCTTCTTTAGTGACTAGTCTAACGTCTACATGATTTTCAATATTCTCCATGGTTTTTCCAAAGACGGAGTTGTTCATGAGCTTAAAAAAAATCTTTTTCAAAGTCGCAAGCGGCTTTTGTTCTTATATCGGTGTTAAGATCAATGTATTGTTTCATCCAAGGTCTTTCTTCAAATTTAATATCTCTGTTTATTTTTGTAATTTTTAACCCCAATCGTTCGTACAGTTTTAAGTTTACATGATGTATGACGTAATTCTTATTATTGTTTAAATTTGGAACAAGCTTGTCGACTTTGTTGAGAGTCATTCTTTCAGGAGCTAAAGTGTAATCATTGTGTTCGTCGTGAAGATGATCAGGGTAGTCCAAATCGAATTCTAAAATACATGGCATGGATTTCCAATTTAAAAGTTCATCTTCAGTCATCCATTCAAATACGTGAGTAGGAAGAGGTTGCTCATCGCCCATCCGTAAAGATTGTTAGCGTCTAAATATTGGATGAATTTAGATGGTTTGTTAGGATCATACGAATCGCCCATATATTTATTGTTTGAAGTTCCATGTCGGTTTGAATCATGCTGATTCCACCGCGTATTCCTTTTTGAACCATGAGAAGTATATCAGGATCGCTTAGAAGTTCTAACTTTATTTCAGTCATTTTCAAGCAAGCGTCCCAGACCAAACCTGGAGAGGTATAATACCAAGCAGGGTCTAGTCCATAGTTTTTCATGCATACGTCTTTGAAATTTTCAAAGACATCCGCTAGTATTAAGACGTCAGACACATTGTACAAATCGTGATAATCTTTAAATGTTTCACATCCAAATTCAGTCCAAACGGTTTGAGCATGCGCATAGTCTTCGTCTTTTATTTCTTTATCGTTGAGTTTGGAGAAAAACTCTTTTTTTGGGGGCAATTTCGTTTCAGAAAACTTTTTAATCGAGTCTACCCAATCGTAGGGGTAAA
The DNA here is from genome assembly GCF_058129835.1 of Hydra viridissima. Classification (NCBI taxonomy): domain Eukaryota; kingdom Metazoa; phylum Cnidaria; class Hydrozoa; order Anthoathecata; family Hydridae; genus Hydra; species Hydra viridissima. The sequence continues at coordinate 17,172,229 of NW_028324301.1, read as the reverse complement.
CAGCTTTTCTTAGTAACAAATCTCGTTTTGCTCCACTATACATAAAATTCAGGTTCTTACATATAGTATCAGCTTTTTTAGGCTTCTAGCTTTACAATCTTTACAATTTAGTTTACAATCACAATCCTTTCCTTTGTTTTTCTGGCAGTTCTTCTTACACGTTTGTACATCTAATGATTTACATTCAGCGCACAAATCTTTAATTAGGTTTTCTGTTAAATCTTTTAATGAGCAAGCCATGAATCTGAAACTATCGATGAATCTTAACTCTCGTTTTACTTCAATCACCTTACCCTCTTTAATAAACTCACCCACTTTAATTTCTTTTGAAAAGCTAATGTATTTTTCTTCGTTGTTAGGGATACATTTTAGTTTTCAAGCTAATTTTTTAATAAACAAGTGGCTGTCGTAACCGGACAAATTGTGTAAAATGATGGGTATGAATTTGGGAATTTGATAATCCAAGTTGCATTTTTTATGAGCAGCTCCACGGTACTTTCCAGTCAAATAACAGTGGTCTAAGAATTTATCACCATCGAGATCTTTTTCGCAAATGTGACATTGGGTTGCAGCTTTAAAATGGTTCTGATTTTTATAAGTCATGACAGGCTTTCTTTTAAACTTGTATTTATTGTAAATATATTGGGTGTCTCTATTGAGCCAGTCTATTTTTGAGCCACGTCGTCATCATCGCTTTCTGCTTTGTATGTAACAGTCTTTTCTTTGTAAACTTCAGGACCTTTGATGTAATAACAGAAGGAGCTTGGAGTATGTTTTTGGTATTGTCTCGTGTAAGACTCATCGTCAGGATATTTATTCTTATCGTCAATGGGTTTGATGAAACTTTCAAAGTCAGCATACACCACAAACGGAACTCTCATGGACCTGTTTATGTTTTGAAACTGAATGGTGGTTCCTTTTTCAGGGAGTTCAATTCTTACCGAACTATGATCAATGCAGTAGTCCCAATGTTTAAGAAGCGATTCTTGAAACCTTGCAAGCAATTTCTGCAATAATGTTTTTTACCATGATGTGCTTATGTGGAAGAAGATAACAATCGACTTAGACTTTTAATGAGACAGTAATGATTAGTTTCATCGATTGAAATGAGTAACAAATCAATTTTTTTCATTCTGCTGCAATGTTTCGATATTCGTAAAGGGTAAGATTTTTTATTTTCATACCCAAAAACGTTGATGCTAATGTTTGGATTGTTTTTCTCAACTTTGTCGATTTGGTTAAGATTGATAGGAAAATCAATTCCTTCCCATTTTAATTCTTCCGATTTTAGAATCAAGTCTTCGTCAATTCTTTCTTTGTCTCTATTCTTTAGATTCAACGCCCTAACGAGAGACCATTTAAAGCATTCATTGTCTTTGTTTTTCATATTGATAATGGTTTTTTTGTTTTTTAAGTCATCAGGCAGCTCGATGTAGGAAGAAGCGGTGAGAGGAGTATAGTTAATCATGTTGACATCTATTTTTAAAATTTTGGAAACTCTCCGATTTGATCCTTCCTTGCTGTAATTGACCACGTTTTCAAGAACTCTTTCTTCCCATGTTTTAAAGCTTTCTCTTTTATCTGTCGATTTAAGAACAACTTCGTATTTAGACGGGAAGGACACAGTGCGAAGAGTTTCTTGTCCAGTGACACTGTTTACACGCGTCATTTCGCATGTTAAAACAAGGTTCGTTTTTGTGTTTATTTCTATGACTTTTATGGCTGCTTCTTTAACCATGTTTAAAAAGGCAGAAGGCTCTTGATAATTTCCAGAAGGGCTGTAAGAAAATTGTTTGGTGATATAATTTAGCGCATGATCAGTTAATTCAAACTTTATTTGCGGTTTTCCTAATACAATCGATTTGAGAGACTTTATTCTTTTTTCGACTCCATTTCTTACATCACTTACTGTTTTCTTTACCACCTCTGGGACGTACGGATCAATGGTTGTTAGCACGCGGTTAAAATCATGAGTAACCACATTTCCAACAGCTGTTGTAAACCTTGAAAACAAACCAGGAGCAAGTATAGGCGTTGAATCGACAACAGGCTCGTAAAGGATGTGATTTGAAGCAATGACAGGCCTTTGAACGGCAGGATTTTGCAAATAAGCTGGTTTTGGAGGAAGAGGAGGCTTTGGCACGTCAGACCTCACAACAACAGGTCTTGGTGGAATAATGGATGGTTTCGGAGCATAGACAGGCTTAGTATCAACAACAAACCTTACAGAAGACCTTTGTGCAGGTTTAACCAGTCTCACAACTGTAGGTCTTTCATCACAACGAGGAGCAGGTCCAAACCTAATGATGGGTTTTGTATTTTTTATAGCTTCAATAAGATCAGCTTTTCGCATTATTGAGTAACTTTTGATGCCACGGTCTTTAGCGGATTCCCGCAATTCTCTAACGTTCATTTTATTCATTTTTAATAAGGGAAAATATTTTCTTAACCTAAATTCAATTTTTATATTTTTTTAAAAGAATTGAAAAATTTTAAATCGCAGGATAATTTGCATAAATTTCACTTATTTCATCAAATACATGTGCACAACCTGATTCATCAAATCTAATCGTATACTTCCTTCCCCAGTAATCATATGCAGTAAATTCAGATCCAGCCGCAGGAATTTCAACAGATTCATAAAATACATGTGCACAACCCATTTCATAAAATTCAATCACATACTTCCTTTCCATCTTTCAAATATGAATTAATTTATTTAGTTCACTTTTCAATTTTCCGAAAAGAATTGAAAAATTTTTCAAGCAGCAGGAGCGCACATTCTCATTTCTTCCTCTTCGCCGTCTTCCCACTCATCTCCAGAATCTTCTTCTTCTGACGAATCTTCCAACTCGCTTAATCTTTCTTTCAACTCTTCACAATACTCAATTTCTTCTCTCACACTTTCTTTCAACTCTTCGCAATACTCAATTACTTCTCTCACACTTTCTTTCACCACTTCACAATACTTACGTTCTTCTATCACTCTTTCTTCCAAAACTTTAAGTCTCTCACTTTCTTCTCTTATCAATCTTTCTTCACTCAATCTCATTTTTTCTCTTAATCTTATCAACTTTCTTCACTCAATCTCATTTTTTCTCTTAATCTTATCAATCTTTCTTCACTTGATCTAATTATCCTTATTGTTTCTTCCAACGAATTTTCCATCTTTTTTAAAATATGAATTAATTTATTTAACTCAAATTCAATTTTCTTTTTTAGGCCGTCCCACAGGTCTTTCTTCCATCACGTCTTTCATCCATTCGCTTTTGTCAATCAGATGGTTCTCCACCGCCAGCATCAACAAAGACATTTTGCTTTTCGACGTTTGAGTAATTCCGTTATCTCTCAGCAGCTTTTTCAAATCCTTTTTCGTATACCTCATTTTTTTAACGCGTAAATATTATTTATCAATAAACGACACTCATCTTTTTACCGTCGGATTTAATCCTGAGCATTTTGTCAGAGATCACCACGGCAAAGGCTTGAGTGCCTGCAGGAGCGTTTGCATTAAAGGTAGCCTTGATTTGAACGTCGAGCACTGTCGATTTTAACCTCTCCGCCTGCTTACTCAGATCAAAAACAAAATGCAGGCAAATGTGTCTGTAATTTAAGCCGGTCATATTAGGCTGTCAAACTTGCACGCATCTCTGTAAGCCCTTGAGAATTTGTTGTTTTTGAAGTCCAAGTCGTAATCCACAGCAGGGTACCTTTCGCTGTTTAAGGTGACGTACATGTTTTTAATGTCGCAGTGATCAAAGACGGATGGATTTCGGTCGTGACTTCCGTCTCTGTTGGTCTGGAATCCAATCACGACGTACCTCGGTCTTTCGCTAGCAGATCTCGCACTCAATCTCCAACTGAATGTGTTTGCCACGGGAACGGAAATGGTGTCGCACTGTCTAGACTTGAACGCTAAGGGAACGTCTACTTTGGACTCGATGATTTTGTAAAGATTGTTGCTCTCCAAAAGAGAGAGAGTGACATGTGGCATAAACAAAGACAATTTAGTCAAATCGACTTTTCCTGCGCCTGTAGCATTGGCTTTAAAAATCGCATCAGCGTCGCTCTTTCTTACAAGGGTAACGGTGTGCTAAAAACCATAAAGAACTTTGTCGTAATCGTCGCAAAAACCAAAAATGTGCTTAAAAGAAATGCAGAACGAAAAGGTTCCTTTATCGGCGGGCTGCTTGATGATGTAAGCGTGTCTGTTGATAAATCCAGTGTTATTAGCAATATCGGCATCTACTGTCGTGTCTCGCTGCCACAGTTGATTCATTCCCTCGGATATTTGAAACTCTACCGGATATTTAAGATAACCAAACATAGTGGTGGATTGACCAGGGCTATATATGGTTTCCACCTCTTGATTCGACAAATAATAAGAAACTTGGCTAAACAGATGCATGCTGCCGTCGTTTGCAAAAGTAACCACATCTGTGTCTGCATAAGCCGTACCGTCTGCTTTGGTCAGTCTTCCTTCGACCAAAAGGTAAGATTCGCATGGAAGAGTACACAAGTCCTGCTGCTCAATGTTGATTCTTAATTCTCCAGTGTTGTTTAAATTGGTGCTCACGGGTTCATACTCATGAAATTCAAATCTCTCGATTTCTTCATCAACCCATGTTTCTTCTGTAAAATTTAAAATCTCAGAATTTGCCATTTTTTATATAAAGAAAAAAAAATTTTTTTTAGGGGCTCCGAAGTTCCGAAGTTCCGAAGTTCCGAAGTTCCGAAGTCCCGAAGTTCCGAAGTTCCGAAGGTCAAATTATTTTCACACCATTACCCATTTTAACAAGGTCTTGGATTCGAATGGTGTTTTTACGACTAAAAGAACCGCCCATCATAGAATATTCGTCCACAAAACCTGATGAGGCTGGAGATTTAACCAGCTCTGAAATAATGTCTTTGCTTTTCTGAGTCGTTTTTGGTGTTCCAGTCTTGACGTACACCTTTTCAATTGCTTTCTTGCCTTTATCGATAGTCACATCTTTAGCAGTAGCATTCGCCGAAGAAGCTAGCTCTTTACCTGCTGATTTTGCAGCTGTGATTGCCTCTCGTCCCAATTCGCTTCTTGCCATTTTCTTAGCTAAAGTTAATGCTGCTCTCGAGGCGCTTGACGCGGCCGCTCTTCGCATGAAGTTTTTAAACGTGTCAAATATACCGCTTCCACCAATAACGTGCTTTTTCACATATCGTTTTCTGTAAACGATCATTTTTTATAAGCAAAAAAATTATTTTGCAATGCATCTCTGAATCGATTTGTACTCGTCTTTGCTAATCACCTTTTGTCTCAGCAGCTCGTTGCATATGCTCACAGCCTCGTTTCTTGAAGCCGTGTTTCCAGCACAACTTCCAGCTTTTCCACCAACGCATTCGGATCGCTAGGAAGAACGATTAATCCATAACCTTTTTTTCATTTAAGAGCGTTTTCAATAGGCATAATGAATTGATTGTATTTCTAAACCTCTGCAGCTTTGGGTTTGTTCATTCTTGCATCTGGCTTTACAGCTCCACTCTCTGATAAAATTTTCGAGTAATTAGCCACATCCTCTTCCGTCACGTCAAAATTCTTCAAAATGTTTGGATTGGTCATCAGCTCCCAAAGACCTCTTGTTCCTTCATACCTTTCACCACCAACAATCATGGCATCTCCATCAAACAAAACACCCATTTTTCCAATCGTTTATGGACCATCGTTTCTACTCAACTCAAACTTGTTCTTAAAATTTCTCTTTCCTTTGTTGATCTTATTTTGAAGACTCAAATACGTAATCGACATATTGCCCAAAGGATTCTCCTCAAACGTAGACTCGATCACTGGTTCAGATTTAACCTCAGATTTAATCTCAGACTGAATACTATTAATCATCTTTTTATTGCTCTCGATGATCGGTTTTAACAGTTTGCTCACATTTGTCTGAAAATTAGCATCCATCATGTTTTCATTCACACTGTCTTGATAAATTTTATTTCTTCTCGACATCACCTCTCTCACAATTTCATCCCGTTTATTCGGGTCTTGTATTTTATAAAAGGTCATTTTTTAAAATACGTGGAAAATAGATTTTAAGATCATTTTTTCATCCGTTGAAAAAATCTTCAATTTTTTAAAAATAGGTTGTTAAACGCTTGAATCGCGTCTTCTCTTCCTTTTTGGATCAAAGACTCTTTAGTCAATTCATCTGTTCCGCTTTTAGCTTTCGATCTTATCTCCTCCGTCATGACTTTAAACTTTTGAAGCTCCTCCAAAACCAACTGAAACTCAGAATCGCTTATTTTTCCATCTACCAACGCTTTCGAAATATGATCGCTGATCGTGTTCAATTTAGACTCTGCTAAAAATTTTATCATTTAATGCTTCTCCGCTTTTAACGTTAGCTTTTTATTCACTTGACCTCCAACAATAGATAAAAAAACCCATTCCAATAGCCACGCCTTCACACGCAATCGCTGCCGGACTGGCAACAATCGTGCTAAAAAAAGACTAAATCGTGCTAAATAAAGACTTTTGTAATCCATTTTTATCAAGACAAAAATAATAAATTTAAAAAAAATTATTTTTTAAAGAAAATTTACCAAGCACAAACTTTTGCCTTTTTTAACAATGACGTCCTTGTCGCTTTTGTTGTAAACATCCATAAAGATCTGATCTACCGGCTCTGAAATCTTTATACTGTGATTAAATAATTCAACTTTACATTAAGGCCATGTCTCAAATTCACCAACGCTATCTCTCTTTCAATCCCAAACATGAAAAAAATCTTCTGTTTAGACAGTCGAATCAAATGAATATCTCTCTGAGCAAATATCTCATATCTGTCACCTACTTTTAACGGAGGATGTTTTAAATACTTGTCAAAAATAATAACACATTTTTTCCACTCTTTCTTTCGATTGTAATGAACCCTTCTCCATCATTGCATCTTTTTGTTTTAAAAAAATTATTTTTTTTTGCATTTTTTCTGGCAAGATCTTCTTTTTTCTTTTCAAGAAACCATCTATATAACAGTCTTTCTCTAGTTCCAGTCGTTGCAAAATTTTCCTTCTTTTGTCTCTTCAATGCTAAAAGTTTCGCGAATGGGAGACGGCATTTTTTTTTGTAATGAAATTTATTTATGCAATTTTACATAACACTTTTCATGCTTCAGCTAAACCATAAGAATCAGGCGTAATAATACGCTTGTCCGAGAAGAAGGTAATAGCTTCCGGATCGACCAACTTGCGCGTCGCCAGAGTTGAGTGTGACGACGAGTCTTCTGCCAGCTGCGACGCTAGGCATGGAGTCAGACTCTCCAAAATTTCTGTAAAAGGAAATGGTGGTGGTGGAGCCGATGGAGGAGGTGGATTGGTACAACAGTCCAGTCGATTTGTTGTTAAAAGAGTTTACGCTTATTCCATTCCACAAAGACAAGTAAAAGTCTTCCAATCCAGACGAGGAGAAGATGCACTTGCTGTCTCCGTCATATCCAGGAAAGTAAGTGTAATTGTTTGCACTATAAGAGGTCCAGGGGCTGAGGACAATGCCGTTGCCTGGAGGTAAATTTCCATCGTAAATTCTGACTCTAGACTCCCACCAGTTTACGGAGGCCTCAACGATGTGCATTCTAATGTATTTCACAAAAACGCCATTTCCTTTTCCATTGGTGTTTAGCAAAATATATTCGTTTCCGTAAGTCGTGTTTAGATATCTGAGCGTCCTCGCGTACAATTTAACGGAGGAAAGAAGAGGAGGGATGGTTGTGAATGTGGAAATAAAGGGTTAAATCCAGTAAGTGATTGCCGCAGCATTTTTATTGTACAATTGAATGATGATGTTTGTCCTAAACGGCATGTCGAGCGTAAAATATCCTCCCATGGAAGTGGTGTTGGCAACATTACATCCTTGCAAAGAGTTGGCGTAACCTGGTCCTCCTCCGAGAGGGACAAAGAGCATGTCGCAAGCAAGAGCAGTAGCGTCCACACCAACAGCGTCAGTGGTTGTTGAATAATTCCCAACGTTAATTTCTCCATCTGTAAATATCCTAAGAAAGACTTGTCCAGTAACGTTTGTTCCGGTTCCATTAAGAGCCAGCCATAATCTTCTCAGAACTCCAGGACCGTCCGAGTAAGTGAAAACGGTAACAGCATCAGGTAAATTTGCAGCAATCGTTTGTTGCTTTAAACCCAAACTGGTGAATCCTGATCCTGGAACGAGTCCTAAAAAGTTGGATTTTTGTCCTGAAGCATCCACATAACTTTTTGTCGCTCCGTCTTGCGCATTTGACGGATCAAGCACATTGATCAACTTATGGGAATTTAAATCCAAGTCTGCAGTTCCCACTGTAGTTGAAGCATGTGTGCCCACATAATTTTTTGTGGCTGAATCTGAGGCTGAAGTGGGCTCAGCCAAATTGGTCAATTTGTGCGACGTCATGTTAATGGCTGAGTAATTGATGCTTAAATAAGACACTTTAGTGTCTACATACCCTTTTGTCGCAGCGTCTTTTAAACTGGTGGGATCAGTAACGTTGAGCAATTTTTGAGAATTTAAATCCAAGCCTCCAGTGATTGTGCTCGACCCGTCTGTTTTGATGCGCATGCTCGAGCTGACGTCCACGTTTTTTTTTGTAGCGGCATCATGAAGATTTGTCCGTTCATTCAAATTAATCGCTTGGTGAAAATTTAAATCCAAGTCTGCCGTTCCAACTGAAGTTCCGCCTGACGAATGCGTGTCCACGTAATTTTTTGTGGCGGCGTCGTGTGAGTTAGTTGGTTCTGCCAGATTAATGATTTTTTGAGAGTTAAAATCAATGTTCGCAGTGATGGTGCTATTCATCTGTTCTAACATAGAACTCACTTGATGTCACCAAATAAGGGTTGTATAAATACTTCGCCAATTCTGTCCTACCAAATTTGTCAATCATTTTATTTACTGCAGATTTTTTTTCTTGCAGCTTCCTTCACCACAAAGTATTGACGACGCTTTGAAAGTCTAACCCTTCATCCATTTTCTTCAAGACGTAAAGACACAAGTGACCGCAATAAGACGTGTCTCCAAACTGCACCCTTTTGCTGTTATAAAAGACTGGACTTTTTAAATACTCTACTAGTTCAACAAGAGGAGGCTGAGCATAAGAATCGAAACTGTATTTTTTATCACCGTTTTTGTACCAACACACCCAATGAAAACCGTTAGTGCTTGAATCTCCCGTATTCACAATTCCACATTTTTTTCTATTTGGCTTTTTCGGCAACTCGTCTCTCACGAAAACACCTCGAAAGTTTTTTATTTTTAGCTTTTTTGCTGACTTTATCAGTTGAAAGTTGGTCAAAGCCTCATTAGGCAAAACAATTCCTTCCACGTTAATCATTTTTAAATTCGTTTAAAAACTTAAAAATCTTCTAAATCAGACATGACGCTTTTAAAATGAGAAGTCTTTACGATCAGCACTTCTGAAACACTTACTTGAATAGACTCTACCTTTGAACCAATAAACACACCCTCAATTTTTAAAGAAGCAATCGCCTTACAATTTTGATGAACATACTCCAAAGGATTTTTATCCACTACCATTTTACCTTCCTTCTTTGAATAAAACACTGAACTCACTACAAATTTACTTTCCTCTTCGCCAAGAAAAGACATCGAATAACCTTTCAGCTCCTTAGTCTTCAAATTCAAACCCTTAAACACTCCAAGAGAATGCAAAACAGGAGTGCGCAAAACAACTGGACCTTTGCCTGAAGGATACTCATAATACAACGGAATCTTTTGAAACTGAATTGGATTTGTTGCCGAATAAATCTCCCCCACCGAAAATTTGCTCTCATCAAAATTCTCAACGGTAATGAAATTCATCTTTTTTATACAAGAAACCAAATCCTTTAACTCATTTTATCAAGCGTATCAATTCTTTATTATCCACCCATGAGTTAAACGAATCTGGATATCCCAACCATTTAACTAACAACTTGCTCTTTGTTTTGCGAATGATTTTTTCAATTCTAAATATGTCTTGATTGGTCTTTTGCATTTCCTGCTCGTAAAAAGTGCCTTGAATTTCTTCACCATTAGTGTAAGTGATTTTATACGTGGGTGGATCCGTGTACTAAACTTTTGACACGGTAAAAACCTCTTCAGTCCATCTCGGCGTATACCCTTTTTCAAAATTAGACTTCTTTTTTGTAATTCGCACTTTGTCACCCATGGAAAATTTTGGTTCTGGTCTTTCAGTTTGCACCTTTCCATACAGATTCATTCAAACCTTGCTCTTTTCTTCGCTGGCTTCAACTGGTGTCATTTTAATGGAAAAGTGCTTTGTATTGTTGTAATTTTTCACCATTTCATCTAAAACTTCAATGTATTTATTGGTGTTGTTGGCTGAAAAATATTTAAACATTTTCTCTTTCATCGTTCTATTCCACCGCTCAACGACACAACTTTTTTCCTCGTTTTCAGTGGAATACAAATGCACACCCAGCGCTTTCACATGCTTGTTATAAAATTTCTTTCCTTTGTCCACCCACAATTTAATGCACTTTCTTTCGGTAAATATTTTTTTCAACGCTTCAGCATCATCAAGACCCGTTTTGCTTTTTAATGGAACAATCCATCTATACTTTGAAAACACGTCAATCACCATGAGCAAGTATTTTACGCCGTTGTTGAATTTTGAAAACGATTGCATGTCTACCAAATCTGCAGCCCATATTTCATCGACGTTATTCACAATCACCCTTCTTCTTTTGAAATGACGAATTACCGGTTTATGAAGCTCCTCTGCAAGCTGATCTGTCCATTTAAGACGACTCTCGGGAATTTTTTTTTTTTTTTTACCAACACCCAATCCAAATTTAGCTTTTGCTTTGATGACCGGCGTAATCAATTTTCTTTCGTTGATTTTTTTTGAGTAGGGTTGGGTATAGAATCCATCTCCTCAAGCCTTAGCTGATCTGCCAAAGTCCTATTTTGTCTGTCATTAAAATACTTGTATGCCAAATTGTGATGGTATGCTGCATCCACTCTGTCCACCGGCTTGCTCCACTCCTGATACATGTCCGTGGAAGTCAATCTCTTATCTAAATTTGTTCCTGGACCTACAAAGTTCATCCCGGGAATATGCATTTCTCCTGGAAACTTGGCCCACGGAAGCTTAACTTTGCTTGACAGTTTATTCAACGATTCCACAAAATCACCTCCTTTCGTTGTCGATGGAACAAACTTGCATTTGGTCGTTCCGCAAGAATCGCAAGTCCCTTTTAACATATTTCGATTATTTTTTGTCATCTCGTTTCTCATGTGAATGGGTTCTGTTTCTCTTTTACACTTGACGCAATACATTTTAAATATATAAAGAAATTTTTTTATATATAAAAATGGAAGTTATTGACTTATCGTGGAACATTGGTAAAACCAAAAGAAACAACAACAAGCTTTTCCCGAGAAGCATTCGAGGTATCATCGTTGGAAAGTCTGGATGTGGAAAAACAACGTATGCTGCTCAATTTACTGCTTAGGCCGGGATGGCTCGATTACAACCGATTGCAAGTGTTTAGAAAATCCCTTTTTCAACCTGAATACAAAATACTCAAAAGCTCCTTCGAAAAAAAATTACCAAAAGAAATCATCCTCGAACTTTTCAACATTCAAAACAAAATTGAAGAATTAAACTCCAGCCCTGAATGTGTCATTGAAGAAATTTCTAAAAATTGGGAAGGAAAAACAGATATAGAATGTCAGTTCTTTGAAACTGAAGAAGACGTTGCTGAACCTGAATCCTTAGACTCTACCAAAAACAATTTAATAATCTTTGACGACTTGCAACTAACCAAACAAAACAAATGCGAAAAATATTACATCCGAAGAAGACACTCTAACGTTGACTGCTTTTATCTCGCTCAAAACTATTTCATGCTCCCTAGACAAACCTTCAGAGAAAATGCTAATTTTATTTGTCTCTTTCCTCAAGACTCTAAAAACGTTGATCACATTTACAGAGACCATGCTGCTGTAGACATGAATAAGGAAGAATTTAAAATGTTCTGCAAGTACTGCTGGTCTCAACCCTACGGATTTGCTGTCAGTGATTTGTCCTCCAAAAAGAATCAGGGAAAATACCGAAGCGGGATTAGCGATTTTTATTTTCCAAACGTATAAAAAACATGTCCGGATTTTATTTTATCGTTAAATCGAAAAAAGAAACTTCAACGGTAGATAGCAGCGTCATCAGAACCTACTTTGACGTACCTATCAATCTTGGTATTGACAAAAAATACGAAATGGCCATAGTCGGGCTTGAGACTTATCGCAGCTACCCCAACATCACCTCAAAAAATAACATTTTCAGATATAGTCCTAATTTAGGATCAATCAGTTACACCATTTACATCGAAGAAGGAGCTTGCGAAATCAATAAAATCAACGATTACTTGCAAAAAGAAATGAAAAAACAAGTTGGAACTTTATACAGAGCAGACGGAGTCATTCTTGGAAAAAGTGATATTACTTCAAGGTCCACTCTTACTTTTGGAAAACCTGGAACGAACACTCAATATTGGGTCGACTTTAGCGTTAATAACAGCATAGCCTCACTTCTTGTATTTGATAAAAAAGAATACACATACGTTGAGAAAAAAGAAGATCCTGTTGACCCTGATAAAGTCGCTAGCGTTATTGACTAACACCTGATGACTAAAAAATGAGACAACTTTAAAATTGTTATTATAGCCATAGTTACATTGCTATCAAATTTAATTTAAAATAAATTTATAAACAATTACATGATATTTAAAAAAAAGTATTTATTGGTTTTCAATAACATCATTAAAAGCAATTCGACCTAGACGAACTGAAGTCATTGAGGCATAACGTTTTGGCACTTCCGGATCATTTTGTTGAGACAATTCACGAAACGCCGTTGGAGTTGAGGAATGCTTGTTGCTTGCCAATTATCCTCGTAGACTAAGCGTTTCAACTGACCCCAAAAGTCCTTAATCGGTAGAGCTTCTGGTACATTGGGTGGATTTTTTACCTTTGGTAGGTATTTGATGCTATTGACATCGAGAAAAGAAACCACTTCATTTGCATAGTGCAAGCTAGCTGAATCTGGCCAGAACAAGTACTCTTCATTTTTATAATGTTCATCAATGAAGGGTATTAACCGCTTGCTGAGACATTCGATGTATGCTTGTTTGTTGATTGCCTGGTCACTTTCAAAAAACATTGGTTTTGAAGTCCCTTTGGGCGATATAATCAAAGAGACTAGCACCTTTTCCTCGTACTTCTTCTTTCTTTTGAATTTGACGTCACTAGTTGTAGATGACAAGTCGCTAGAATAGAAGCCATCGTTGCCAGCCAATGTTGTATTCGCATTTGTGAAATATGATTAGACATCCAAGACAAAATCAAAATTCCTAAAATTGCGATATCTATGCCGACACAAAGGTTTGATTCGAGCTAATTGGCTTTCGCTTCGATGCAGAATCTTTTTCTTCTTGTAATATCTAATATTCGTCTTGTTTTTAAGAATTTTAGATATATACGATTGGTCACAATCGAGTCTTCGAGCTACTTGACGTTGTGAAACACCGTGATGATAATCAAATGCCTTTTTCAATTGGTCTATGTGCTTTTTGTCCATTTTTTTCGCCTTTGGACCGCTTCCTTTTTTTCGTTGATAGCCGAAATTATTGTCTACTCGTTCTAGAGCACGAAATACGGTCGCTTTCGATGATCCATCATCTAGAAAGTGTTATACTGTGAAGATTTTTGTCTTTTCCAGATGCGAATTTCTAAATTGGCAAATGCGTTTTCTTAGGTCTTCTTGCAAACTTGTTTTATACGGAGCCATTTTGATTAATATTTTAAAACTATATTATAATTTTAATAGAGTTTTAAATTCCCTATAAATATACTATTTTATTTCAATTGCATGATTATGAATAGCATACATAAATTGATTTAAATTTTGTCTCATTTTTTAGTCATCAGGTGTTACTACGAATCTGAAAACATTGTAAGAATTGAAGAACTTGCAGTCATTAAAGTCACCAACGATATTATTGAATTATTATTACTCTTCCTATTTAGATGGAAAAACGACAAACGATATTTACTCTTTTTACCCTGACGCTCCTCCTGGATACAAAATAAGTGAAAAACCTTTTCATCTCATTTACTTACCAATTGTCGTAAACAAAATATCAAGAATGGAAACGCAACTTATTGATCAACATGGAGATTTAATCGACTTTAGAGGAGAAGACATCATTATTCGATTTCATGTCAGAGAACGAATATCTTCTGTATTGCAAGATCTATATACAAGCAGCGCTGTCGATCGATAAATTTTACATGTGAAATTTTTTTTCTTTTCTTTTAAAAATGAGCAGTTATAAAAATATCGAAATTAACATCTCACAGGGTCAAACTGATAAAATTAAAAAAGCCGTTCAAAATAAAAATGACGCTAGCATTAAACTCACTAATCAAGACTTAAATGGAGATTATGTTCTCGCTGTTACAACGTCTCAACTCAACAAAATTAAAAAAGCATACAGCAATGGAAAAGGAGTCATACTTAAACTCAGCAAAAGACAAATTGCATACAACTCTAAAGTGGACGGAGGATTTATCGGTGCATTACTCCCCTTATTAGGAATGATTGGAAGCATCATCGCCACAAGAGTCGTTCCAGCTCTTGCCACTGGGCTGCTTGCAGGTGTTGGCTCTTCTTCCGGTTTAGCTATGGTTGACATAATCGCAGGACGAGGAATTGTATACATGAGCAAAAATGGAAAAGGAGTAAAACTCGCTGCTGCCGGTTCTGGTTTATACTTAAGACCATGGACTAAAAACAAACCCATTTACGGAGATAGGCTCTTTATCAAAAAAGGAAAAGGATATAAACCTATTGGCTCTGGTTTGCTGCTTGGACCTAATTCACCCTTCTCAAGCATTTCATTCTTAGGAGCAATTTTAAAAACTTCTTTTAAAACGTTTTTAATGTTTTTAAAGGAAATACACTTTTACTACTCCAATTTTACCAGTAGACAAAAACATAAGCGGATTATCCTTCTCCACAAAAACATCAAAAACGCTCGAAAATAAAACAATCTTTGAAATTCGATACAACTGCTCTAAACGATATACGCTGTTAACTTTCATATCATCTGACAAATCCTCTACTCCAAATTTAAAACTCTCTGAAAAAATATCTTGAGTGTCCATTTAAAAAATAAGCAACCCTTTTTCCCTTGTAACGCTAAATTCAGAAGTAGGCTTAATCATTCTACACATGTCGCTAAATCTCGAAACTGAAATTCTTCTTTTAGACTCTTCTTTTCGACTCTTCTTTTCGACTCTTCTTTTCGACTCTTCTTTTCGACTCTGCATCATAGGAAAAACAATCAAGAAAAAACACATTTTGAACACTCTCTGTTAACACCTTAATGCTGTACTCAAAATTTTCAGAAGATTTTACATCAATTGTCAAACTTCCTGGACTAAAAATCGATAAAGTCACCATGCTCTCACCTTTCATCGTTTTAAAGGCCTTGCTAATGTAACTCTCAATTCCGATATACAATGGCTCCTCAAAATTAAACACGTACTCTTCAAACTGATCAGCTAAAAGATCAACTTCAAATATTAGATTAACAGTCGTCTTTGCTTTCAAATGAATCCCTTTTTTGCTGATATTCAAACTCACCATCTTCATATTATAAAACAAAAGGTCGAATAAAGCTTTCAACTCACTTGCATGCTTTGCCCTCGCTAGAAACATTTTTTTATCTTAAAAATTATTTTGTTTAAATCAATTTTCTAATTATTGAAAAATTTAGTCGTTGCCTTAAAATAAGACGGAATTGTACATCAATGCGTCAGAACTCTCATGTTTCTAAAAGGTAAGAGCAAATTTCAAAAATTAGCACGAATCAAAAAATTAGCACGCTTAGGTATAGAAAAAGTACCAATGCGCCAGAACTCTCATTTTCCTACTACTTGAAGGGTTTCAAAGGTGTTCTATAACTTTATACTTTTTACCTTTTTTCTTACGAAATGCTGCAAGTTATATAAATCTATAATATTTGTTGATAACACAGCTTTACCTACTAATTACTTTATCTGTTTTCGGGCTGAGAAAGAAAAAAAACGGTTTTTTTTTTTTACAAAAAATACAAACCCTGAAAAAAACAATGGAAATGCTATTTTTTTTCAAGTTTCAATTAAATTATAATATTTTCATGTTTTATCCATAAATATATCGTAACTTTTCAATGTAATATTTATTTCAGATATAAACCGCAGTTTCAAATAAATATCTCCATTTTTTTTCCAAAAGATTGTTCAAACAATCTATTACCATCAATTGTGCCTTAAAGACCTGCGCTGTAAACGCTTTAGCTCACTGCTTGTACTAAGGTAGCCTGAATGTAGGTCAAGTTCAGACCAGGAATATATATGTTTAGGAAAGGAATGTGCCTGTGCATCTCAGACAATGGTTTATAAAAGAGCTGGTGCAGTGAAGCAAAGTTACTACTCTGTTTCTTCTGAGACTCTCCTGATATGATGTCTGGGATTTTTTTAGCTTTTGATAATTACATAGATAATACATTCAAATGTATTTACATAATGTGGACTGTGCTAGTCCAATAAACTTGGTGGAAGGACATTTGTAGATTTGCATAGTTATCAAAAGTTACTTGTGGAATTTTGAGACTTGTTTACCACCAACAACTACAAAAAGCAATATAAGCCATCCACATCTGAGAGAAAAGCACCTGCTCCAGTGCCATTATCACTGCACACAGCGCATCTTCAGACTCTGACGCATCATATAGACGTGGCTGATAGCCTGTGACAATTCAATTACTGAATCAGAAATTGATTAGTCAAGTATATAATCTCGCCATTTTCTTTAATATACAATTTTGGAATACTTTGTATTTTGTTTTTAATTTTTGTTATTTACTGAAATTCTATCACTATTTTGTTGTTTTTTTTCTTTTTCAATATTTTATTGTATAGTTTCTTTACTTTACATCCAGCATAATGCTATTATGTTAAAAAGAATAATTTATTAAGAGAAATTTTAATTTTTTATATGATATTAAAAGCAATATTATTTTGCAAGTTGTTTTTTTATGACCAAGTGTTGCCTCCAATCTCATTAAAACTACATTTCCTTGTTTAATTATTATTTATTATTTATCATATTAATTATTATTTTCTTGTTTAACAGACAAAAAATTTGGAAATTATTCTGAAGTGTCTTTAAAGGAACTTGAAAATTTTTTCCACTGGGGTTGTAAAGCCAGTCATGATCGTACGAGATGCTGGTTACATTTGCAACATCAGAAAAGACATTTTCATTATCTATTTATCTATATTCTTTACCTAACCTTCAATTGCTAAAACAATTTAAAAAAAAACAAACAAACAGTTCAGCATTTTTTACAATACATCCTAGTGGCGAATTTCATATCAAACAAGCTATTTTGCTATACTTGAGTAAATTCGAATAATATACAAAAGCAAACAAAATTTGCAAGCGTTTAACGATTCTTCAATTCACTTGCATGACCATCGCTGAAGATTTTAAGAGTCATAAATGCAATATTGTTTTTGAGAAAAATAAGAATGGCTTTTAGCACAAGGCAGAGAGCACTTTAGTCTCCCCTTTCCAGCTGCGGGCAGTAAAATTTGAATCTTGGTGTTAATTCAAATGTGCAACTTGAATCTTATCCTGTCACTAATAGGTGTAACTTTTGCCCAATCAATTTGAACAAATATATGCTCGTTAAGCGATGCTTGTTTACAGCACAAAATGGTTTGATTAACTTTTGCATGATGATGAGTCTTACATTGCGGCATAAGGTAAATGTACTCCTAAAATAATAATTGGCTTGAAAAAATATTTTTACATCTATCATAGTATAAATCAATTTGATACTTTTAACTTAACAATAAAAAACTTGCATTAATCGTTTTTTCAAATACCTGAAAAGCGTAAAAAATACGTACTACGGATTGTAAACTTTTGTTCAGCACGCGAAATATTTAAAATTAAAAACTGGTCTAAACTGTTATTTGAACTCAATTCTCGTTCTAAACGACTTTTTAAACCATTTTTTGTTAAATATATGTAAACTAAAAAATCTACTTCAAAACTGTTTAAATTTTATATATATTTTCATGATTAAATGATTTCACAATTTTACGTATGTATATATATATATATATATATATATATATATATATATATATATATATATATATATATATATATATATATATATATATATATATATATATATATATATATATATATATATATATATATATATATATATATATATATATATATATACATACACTGAATCATCATAAGAATATTCGGCTGTTTCCATTTATTACAAAAATTGTCAACATAGCGTAGAGCAACTTATCATAAAAGTTTAAAATTTCTGAACTATTATTTATGAACTTGGGTACATCTTATCCTTCATCAGCTTAGTTTTGAAGAACAGTTGATGCTTTCCTTGTTGACAAGAACAATTTTGACACCAGTTTGACTGCAAGTTTTGTTGTTTGATTCTTTTTCTTCGGTGGGGAAGACTTTTCTGCAACATTAGAATCCGTGGTACTTGTATCTTTTTGGTATTAGTACCCCTACTGAACTCTTGGGGTTGGCTTATTCACGGTAGGCTTTTAGCCGTTTTTTTAAGGGTGTATTGTTGACGTGGAAACCTCTTTCTTAATAGAGGTAAGTTTTTCAAATTCTTCGTTTGGTCGCTTTCTATATTTTTTGAACATTTGAATGAGCTTATCACTTGCTACTTAGAAATAAAAGGAATCTTAGCTTCTCTCAAAGCCTAAACACTTTCACAGAAATCTTCTTTAGTCAGTCAGCTCGCTCTTTCAAATCTCAAAATATAATACAATACATTCAATGAAAAATGTGAGTTAAATTAAAAGTATTAAATAGCAATAGGCGCAATGTAACAAATGATTTGGGTGCGGCAACTTATTTTCACTTTGTTGTGATCGCTTTAAACAATAATGCAAGCGTAGTCAAACACACATCCAGTGAACTGAAAACATTTTAGACACATTTTTCACTAATATTGAAAACCTTTTTGAAAATATTTAGACAAGGTACATTCTGGCTTTTGAATATTCTTTTTAAAATCTTAAAGAAAGAGGTTTTATTTAAAAAAAAAGCATATCTTCACTCAATTACATCCTACGTTTATTATCACTTTTATCTTAATGGCCATAGAGCAGGGTCTTCATGTAAAATAATATATAAAGAAGGAAAAATTACGATAAATAGCAACTTTTTCATAGTAAAACTCAATTTAATGAAAAAATAAGTGAACGATGGAAAAAATAAAAAAGAAGTAGTGAAGCGAAAAGTCATAACTACATTACTTTTGAATTTTGAAAAATTTACGTATCGCAGGTATTTTATCAATTACATATAAGGCAAATACAACACAAAACGTAAACCACAATAAAATAATTTTTTTAAGCAACGAGTTTTTCAGAAAAAATAGTTAACATTAAAATCTGTTATAGTTCAAAAACTCAAATTTGCTGTCAGGGGGTTTGAGAAGAAAAATTTTACAATATTTAGTTAATTAAAAAAGTTAAAAATGTTATTTAAAAAATCAAATAAGTCAAGCTCTTTATTCCATACTGCCGATTATTACGCGCAATACACTCAGTTACACAAATTTAAATTGAAGCGTCGATGGAGCTACCTCAGTTTTAATGTTGGTGCTTTCATTTTGTGAATCATTATTTTTCAAATTGCACTAAATACTGCACTAGCATAAATTTCCGGTTGATCGAATACCACTGCTTATATGGAGACTTTTGAAGGAAACCGATTTGCACTTTTTTAAGTGTAAAATACAAACTTTTTATTACAGTTTTACCAACTTTTTGTGGTTTTAATATAAGAGAGTACGTATTTTAGTGGTTTTAACGAGAGTACGTAATTATTTGACTAAGTTTTCCACTTGGTCTCGGCTCATTCTTCTTCGTAATTAAAGCAATTTTATATTAAAACAAATTTTTTTGGATTCGAATTGTTTTTACTTTTCTGATTCTGCTGTATTTAATCTGTACACTGGACCGAGAAGGAAGACATCATAAACTATAAATATTGCTAATCTAACTTTTTTTCGATCAAATAATACTTGAATTATGGATTAACAAGTGAAGAAAAGCTATATCTTTAAATTCGTATATCCTCAGTGACATAGAGCTTTATAATCATGGATGTTCTCGATCAAAAGCCTTTGAACCTTGTTGTTTTAATTTTAAGTTTAAATTTCTCAGATAAAAAGTTTGTTACGTATGTAGTTTAAATTTCTCAGATAAAAAGTTTGTTACGTATGATGTCTCACAAATAACTAAACAAATGAACTAAAAAGAAGAATTTGTTTATCACCGAAAGTAAAACTTGAACCAGCTAAAAGTTTTTCATGGATGAGATAATGGTATGTTTGGATACTTAAGAGTCATCCAGCTGCGTTTTACCGTAAGTATTAAGGATGATTCTTGAGTGATCTTCTCAAGGTCTGAGGAGAAAAAGGGCAATTGATGAAATTCTTTAACAAAGGAAACTTTTGTAACATAAAAAAATTTATTTTTTAAGTAATTTAATCTAAATTAGAAAAAAGAATTGAATTTCATTTAAAAAAGAAAAAAGGTTGTTTGCATTTATTTCATTTTAGTAAATTAGGCACAGTTTTTTACAAGTTAAAAACTGTAGAGCCCCCTTTTTTTTTTTTTTTGTTCACTAAGAATTTTATTTCAAATTTGTTTTGTCATAAATATTTGTTGTTTATTTTAGACAAGATTAATCAATTGGCTTTGATAAAATAAAAGAAACGTAAATAAAATAAAAAAAGGATTAAAAATGTATTTTATTTTCTTTAAATCAATGTTGTAGAAGAAAATGTTGAAGAAGAAAATGCGAAGAAAAAAAAAGAAACATAAAGGATTAAAGTAATAAGAACCATTTCATTATTGCAATGATGATATTGCTATTTGATTGATTTATTTAACCGTTTATCTTGTGATCGATTGTAATCGCATTTTGCTTAAACCTATAAATAAAACAATCCTAATGTTGACCTGACGTTTCCTGCGGTTTACTGGATTGATTATTTAGTTCGTGTGTTTCATTTTGAATGCGCTTTGTTAAAACAATTGATCACTTTCGTTAGCATTACGTTTTCTAATAACAAAACTTTAACGATCATCCTCAATGCTTTTAGTTCTGTGGGAAAAAAAAAATCCATTTTAAATGGTTTCAAAATTGATGTACACCTTAAAAATCATAAATCTTCAAACATTTATAAGCATAAAACTTCATGCGCACGAAGGAATATTATATTCGAAAAATCTTTTGACTAATTCATTACTTTCCTAGTTAAAAACGAATGCTTTTCTTACGTCGAAGGGGTTAGATAATTAACTTCAAAAGATTTTTTTAGTTTTTTATTTTTTACAGGTAAAATACGAAAAATTTATTGGTTTACATAAGACTACCTTATTCCTCCTGATATTTAATATAAAGCATAGCCAAAATATTTCGCCTACGCACAATCAATCAAGCATCGAAGCGATGTTTTTTTAAAGTTACATTGTGCTAACATTGGACAGATTGTCTGGACTTAAAATTACACTGATGTTCTTCTATTCGATTTGTATTTTTTATGTTTTTATTAAGTGCGTAAGTTGTATATGTAAAAGGTTTTAATCTTATTTTTTTGTTATTTTTTTTCGTGAGAATAAAAAGCAAAATCCAGAGGAAAAATGATGGTGCATACTTCCGTCAAATTTTACCCAGAACGTTTCTACGAATATAATTTTTCCTCTCAAAAACTACACACCAACAAGCACATGTAATAATACAGAAATGATAGTTTAAATAATTATAAAACAATAATAACTATTTTTTAAAACAGTCGAATTAAATTTTCGAAAGTTTGTTCTAAAAGTGCAGCGTTAAGAACGCATTAAAAAGTGCAGTGCAAAAAAAACCTACAAAAAAAAAGTCGAAAAGTTAAAATAAAATGAAAAGCAAAAGGTTCCCACGGAAAATGTTTTTACTTCGGTTTTAAATGTTCTAACTTCGGTGCTTTTCGTTTTTTCGCGAGTTATCGTGAAGTCGTTCAAATAAAACTTTTGTTAAAAACCCGGGGTTTTTTTAGTAGTAAAACTTTACCAAGTAATTTATAGTTTCAAATTGAAAGTGAGTTTCTTTATTAACGCTAAATACTTAATGAAGTTAAATACTTCACGTCTCACTCTTAACTTATTTTTTGTATTTATTCCGAATACGTGTCTTGTTTCGCGCTTTTTAGTCGTTAATTCCGCAATTCCCGTTCTCACACACTTAAAAAATCTTTAACACTTAAAAATCAGCTTGTTCTATTCTGTTTTATTATTTTTTTATCTATTTTATGCAAAAAAACAAAACAAAAACCCATTCTTGGTTTTTCAATAATGGTTTTTTTTTTAAATTTATTTATCAAATCATTTTGTTCAATAAAATATCGATGGCTCGACTGCAAGATATCTCCTTTCTCGCTGATTTAGCAGCATCTAGTGCGTTAAATGTGGCAGCTGTTATTTACTGCAGCATGTTGCAACATCCTTAACTTGTTTAAGAAACTTAAACTTAATTTGATTGCGCAATTGTGTTGAAATGTATCTGTTGATTGCGAGCAGAAAGAATGTTAAGATACGGTCATAAAACGGATGTTCGATGTTGATTTTTTCTCTCCTATCTATTTTGCAAAGATATAACTATGGTTAACACATCTCTTGAATAAGCATGTTTTTGCTACACCGATTTTATTATTGTTTTTTCTGATACGATGCAAAACTCTTGTTCTCCGGTTTCATGTCGCCACTATGATGTTCGCGCTGTCACAAATGAGTTTTCCTAAAATTAATGGCTATGAGAATTTAACCTTTCCTCTAATTTTTTAACACTAATTTAAACGTTTTTTTTAATACCATAAAACTTAATCTTAAAATGTGTCACTTGAATCAAATAGAAGAAACGTGATGCAGTTTTATTTTTTAACTTAAGCTACAAACGGAAGGATTTAAATAACGGAAAACAGTTACCAGTAACAATGCTTTTTTTATGCATGAAATAAGCAGATTTGTTCGATTCTTTTTCTCGTACTCCGGACTCTTTTTCAATTTAAGTGCGATTTTTTTTTATTATCATTTTATATTGATTTAAGTTCTTTTGTTATCTTAACCGATTACTTGTGACGCTTGTTCGTCTCAAATTAACCCCACTTTATTTTGACACTCGGAAAACATTTACCATTCACAAATAAAAACACAACTTTTTGAAACGTGATTCCCTTGATTACAGTCATTCCGGTAAAACGTTGCGAAGGTAACTTTCTCATTCATTGTACGTTTTGCAGCAGAGCAAAGGATTGGGGAGTTATTGGATACACATTTAAAGAGTTACTAAAAAAAGGGAGGCGTTTTTTTAAGCATTACTAAAGTAACAGAAATGAAGTCATTCTGGTCGCTTTTGTTCGTAATAATTGGTAAGTAATTGCTTATAATAAGATACCAATTTTACTGTGAGACTCAAACTTTCAGTATGGAATATGTGCTATTATAAAGAGAGTGAAGCAGATATTTCTTTATTTTGCAAGTCAAAATTTAAAGCTTAAACACAATGAAAAATAACTTCATGACCTATTTAAAAGAAGTACATAGATTGAGATTTAAAATTTTTTTAAAAACAAAACTTTTTTTACAAAATATCTGCTCAATCGTCAAATCATCCTCAATCATATGTGTAGCTTGTTTAAATGTGAGAAAAATCTATTGCTTGAAATTCACAGTTATCACTATTCTTTTTCATCATCATCATCATCATCATCATCATCATCATCATCATCATCATCATCATCATCATCATCATCATCATCATCATCATCATCATCATCATCATCATCATCATCATCATCATCATCATCATCATCAGTCGTTATGAGAATAATCACTCTTTACACACATAACTTTATAAGAATAATTTACGCCCCATTGAATGAACTTTCGAAATGAAAAGTTTTTTAAGCATAAAAATAGAAAAAAACATGATATGCTTTGAACGCAGTTTGAAACCGGAATAAACCGAAGAGTAAATTTTCAAACGAATCTTTTTTCATAAATGTAACACATACGTAACTTACAAAAAGAAGCAAAAAAGGAAAATTAAAAGAAGGTTTTTTAGAACTTCGGATTTGAGTTACTTAGCAAATTCGTTTTTCTCAATATAATTCTATTGAATCCTGTATTTCTTTAATTTAACTCTTGAAAGTAAGAACTCAAGAGATGTTTTTTTTATTCATTGAACTTTTTTAGTTTTTCAATATAAAATGTTAAATACAAAAAAATATTTAATTTTTGTAATTTTTATATTTTTTGTGTACAACGTATTGTTATTTGTAATCATTATGTCATTCTTTTTCTATTGATTTATAAATGTGAAATTAATATGATGCTGGAAGAAATTCTTAAAAGAAATTTTAAAAATTTTAGAAAAAAAAAATCTTTCTTTTTAAATACGAAAGAAAATCGACATCTTAAAATTGTGATGCAACGGGATTGAGCTGGTAATCATTTCAAATCAATTTTAATAACAACAAATTTTAATAACATTTGTTTTTGTCCTTGAGAACTTCGTTGCGCACCTTTTAATCTAATAATAATAGTATTTTTTTAAATCTTAAGTTACATTTTGTCACCGTGTATACTGCTGTGAAACACTCAAGCTTGAATGGTTTTATTTTACATCGTAAGCAAACACTTAAGTTAATAAAGTGATGCTAAATTAAATGTAAAATAATTAGCAACTTTTATAATTTAACTATTTTATCGGAGTTTCCCACGCTCGACTCGTTTTCTAGGTGAATTGTTATCGTGTTTATTTGTTATTGCAGGCTTGTGTGACTTGGTCAAGAACAGCAAAGTTTCTAACTGCGATTTGAAATTCTACGGATGTGATTTTGATTATAAGCAAAACCAATGCTTATGTCAAGTGCAGCGTGGACTTTGTTCGAATCCATTCCAATATAAATCAAGAATAACTTGCATGAAGCAGAATGAGCACCGGAAAAGTAATTTAATACTTGTTTTGAATATATTATCTGTAAGAATTATATAATATATATATATATATATATATATATATATATATATATATATATATATATCGTTTTTTTCCTTTCAGCTACAACCTCACCAACGTCCTCCTCTTCATACTGCAAGTATCAATCACACGGCTGTTATTACGAACCCAAAGAAGAGCGATGCTACTGCAAAACCTTTTGCTTAGAAGAAAAAGAAAAGTTCTTGTACAACACAGCTAAAGAATGCATTAAAAAAATGAATTGTAAGCCGCCCATAAAAAAAAATGGAAACACAATCAATCTTAATCCTCAATTTATATGCAGGTTAAATCTTACTGAAACCTGGTCATTTATTGTGGTATTTTTGTAATTTTAGCCAACCCATGCAAAAACTCTTCTGTCTGTGAAAACAAAGGTAAATGCGTAGCATTAAAAAGAGGCAAGTTTCAATGCGACTGCACTGGAACAAAGTCATATGGTCAAACATGTCAAAAAAGTGAGCCAAATGTATTTTCATGAATAATCAGACTATTTTAAAATCATCAACTTTTGAAATATACTTATATATTTAAGGGCCTTATCTTTTTAAAGGTTTATGACTTTGAGAGTCATTGTTTTAAGGATGTAAAAATTTTAGGTAAATGATAATTTACAGTATCTTGATTAATTTATTATAGGATGCCCTGATCCTTCTCACTTGACATTATCATCGATGCAACAACTGTACGAAGAAAACAAAGATTGGTGGCAGAATACTCAATTTTCATGTTTATTTTAAAGGGAAATATTTGAATCGCTTTAAGAGCATGCTCTCTGGAGATTTACTCTCGTTTTATGCGGGTACATCTTCGGATTAATCTAATAGTTCTTTTAAAATGATGTAAATATAGCTGGCTCAGTAGTTTTATTACAAGTATTTATTATGTTTTTTAAAGTTTTTAATACACAGCAAATGAAAGATTCTTGTTTTTTAAGTTTTTCTATTTTTGATTGAAAATATTATAACAAAGATTACAGCCACGTTTCCAACAGTTTCATATATCAATGCTATTGATGCATTCGTTTTTTAAATTTAGCCGTCTTTTTTTAGTGGATTTCAACTCTCCTTTTTGAGTCCTTGGAAACAACGTGGCTCTAGTTTTTATGAGTACTTCTATTAATAGTAGTTCTTTATCTACTCGTAACTTATCGAGAAAAGTTAGAAAAATATTTTAAAAACAAAAAATAACATCCTTTTTACAACGATGTTCTTATGTATCTTGCGCTTGACAGCATCGTAAACAGAAGACAACGTTATGCGTTGCATCACTGATCCCGCTACTTAGAAAGCGACTGAGGCTTTATCTGCCCCGTCTATCATTGTAGTTCAAAGCAGAAGACAGTATAAGTAGTATAAATAAAACCAATCTTTTTGAATCGTAAAGATGAAAAATCTTTTGTCTCAAAACATTCTGCGCTTAATTATTGCATTAAATATTTATTTTTTATCATTTACTCAGCCCGTTTGCAAAGTGTGTAAACAAACGTTAATTTAAAAGGATCCATGTAATTCTTACAGATAACAGCGCTGTCTTAATTCAGGAAAAAAGCAATTTCATTAATTGATTTTTTAAAATACCACCGTCAACTAGGGTGACTTTTGCTACTATGATTTTGTTTCCTTGCAAATTATTTCTTTTCTTTTTGTGCTTAGTTATTTTAACAAATTATCACCTAATGTAGTTTATTCTGAGAACTAAAGTAAAATATGAAAATAATATACAGGGAAACAAAATCACAAAGAGTAATCACCCCATTTAACACTACTTTAAAAAATTACTCAAATTCTCTATCTAAATTCTATACAGAGGAACAACCAAAAAAAATCCTACGAACTGTCTGGGTACGATAATTTGATTCAGAAACTAAGCTTGAGGAGGTTTATCTAAATTTGTCAGCTCATTACGTATACTAACAATACCAGTACGAGTTTTATATTGTGTTTCAAACGCGTACACATAAAAATGCACATGGTTTATCAAGGTTTTTTAAAATCATATTGATTAGGTTTAGCCCATGCAGATGCGAAGGGTTTACATAATTTTGGCGTTTAATTATTATTTGTTGCGATATAGGCTGGACCAACTTTACTTATTTCTGGTTTTAATGCTCTCTTGTCTGATACAATGTTTTGGACTTAAGAAAAGCATGTAAAGTTAACAAATGTTTACAAACTTAAGTAATATAAACCTTTATTAAAAACTCAATTGGATTGAACATTAACAAAGAAGTCAGGCAATTGAATCTAGAATTTGAAATTGATAATAGTTCGAGAATGAAGCTATTTAAAAGATATATTTTTAAAATCCCAACTCAAATGACATTCGTTTGTAACCGATTACGTATCGTAAAACAATTTTTCAATTGAAAATCTACTAAACAGATTTTTTTTTCTGTAGATGCTTTTTCCGGGGAAAAAAACTGTGAGAAAAAAAAGAAGATACTTTTTGATTAGTAAATATAAGAACATTCTCAGTCAATATTTATAATAATCATTGAATTGATTGTTTATTTTTATTAAAAACATCATCCAGTAGATTTAATTCAGTTAAGCAAATATTTTTTTCTTTGTTTGGATTACTTTTGGATTAAAAATCGAAAATCACGCCGTTATATTTTATTTTTCGTTTGAGAAAAATATAACCGATTAAAAACCTAAACTTTAACAAAAGTTTCTTTAAGATTTTTTTTTCTTTTACTTTTTTTATTTTTTATTCTTTTAGAAAAAAAGGTTTGAGATTAATGACAAAACGGATGAGGCAATCGCCTTAGATCCTGATCTTTCTGAGGCGACGCACTTCTTGCTTAAACTTTAGCATACAGAACGCTTGCCTATTTATAATGCAACCCGCATTTACCATCACGGACCGCATTTAGGCAAGGTATTTTGAATAATAACACAAAATAATGAAAACTTTAAAACATGAAAATGCAGTACATTGGGAACGGCAGACATTACATTTTATTGAGAAAACTCGTTTTTAGAATTATTTTTGTGTCAATTAAAAAATAACAGCAATATTGGTAATTAATATCCTTAGGAATAAATGACTTTATTATCTAATTATATATATATATATATATATATATATATATATATATATATATATATATATATATATATATATATATATATATATATATATATATATATATATATATTTTAGGATTTAGGATTTAGTGTGTATGAATGTGGGGTGGCCTCAAGATTTTGTATAATGGTGGTATTCTAACTTAATTCTAAAACAAAATTCTTTATTCTTCATTGAACGCGGTTTTTTCTACTATAACTAATAATAACAATCCTTATTAACTAGGATGATATTATTAAAAGATAACAAAATCTCTAACTTTATTATTAATTAAAAAATGCTTCTCGCGTTTTCTCTTTTCTTCTATACCTAATCTCCTGCATCTCCTGCATGTTTATCACCGTCAAGTTGTAGTATCATTACAGAAAAGACTCTGAAAGTCATTGACTGACATCAAAATGAGAAAAATATATATTATTTTATCAAGCCATTTAAAATTGAAAACTGACTGCTAGAGAAGAAGCTAACTTAAGCCAAAGTAACTCCTTAAGTATTGCGACTTACGAGATCGTGTTTTAAATGGCCGTAGAGAACGTTGATTAAATAGCCAAGTAGTTATGAAAAAACTATAGTAACAATAGTAACTCCTAAAAGTAAAAATATTGGCTTGGGCAATAAAATACAAAAATTAGACAATTTATCACAGCATCAAATAACTGGGTTGAAGTGAAAATGCAAGCAAGAATGTGCGTTGCAAAAATGTATTGCTCCAACAGTTAAGCATGAAGTAGATCAGGACTTAAGTTTGTTTTGCGAAAGCCCGAGTTGGTAATTTAGCTAAAATCAAAGGAGCTCCAAGGAAAGAGAGATATTGTGACAATTTGGAGTTGAACTCTATCTGGAAATCTTTTATCGGATAAGGGTTTATCTTTCAGGAAGATAGCACCCCAGATACTTTCTGAGCAGATAACACCCCAGATACTTTCTGAGCAGAACTCTTCGAAGTTTTCCAGAGAATATTTGCGCGAAAAAGAAAGAAGAAAAACGATCAATTATATGAAATAGTCACTGTAGACACCAGATTTAAGTCCTATCGACTTTTTATGGATCATTTAGATTAAACCATCTGTGCCAAGTCCAAAATCAAAACTGATCTGAAGGAAATATTAGATTGAAATTGATCCATGAAAATTTTACGAAAAGAATGTAGGTGTTTGTATAGCGGTCGTCAAGATAAAATGAGGATTTTTTTGTCTTAATTATGGCTGTTTGTATTAATTTTCAACCTATTTTCAAGTTACGTTATTTTGACGCAAATAATATAAGTATTTTTTTCCAAATCTGCAAAAAACCCAGAAGTTAAACGTGTTATATTACTTTTTCATCGAGAAAAAAAATTTTCTTTTATGAACATTTTATTTACAGCGATCTTGTAGATGTTTTATAATATGCAATATATATAACTGTTTTATAATATATAATATATATAACTGTTTTATAATATATAATATATATAACTATGTTCTGTGATATTCTGGAGGTTGTGTTCTGTGATAATTTGGAGGGTATGTTTTAAATAATGACAGATACCACATACTTATTTCAAACCTTCAAAATTCAATTTTATTACGTCGTCTTCTTCCTCAAATACTTTCGGGTATGGAATTGACTACATAGCTTGTTTAGATTTTAGTGCACCTTTAATTTCCTCTTTACTCAATTGTAAAACTGCTATGAGAAGATTTTCTAGGCTTTAAACCAATCCATGCCTAGCTTCAGTTGCCAAATGGATTTAAATCTGGAGAACTGGGAAGCCAAGAAATACTTCCCTTAGAGGTTTCGCAAATTCTCCCTTAGCTACTCGTTGTTACTTTGGCTGTATGATCAATATTTCAGTCAAATATTTTTTCGACCTTGTTTAAGTTAAAACATTTTTGACTGATTTACAATTTGAAACCTGTTCGGATTTCTATCGAAAAAAAAAGATAATTCGTAATTCTGACGACGTTCCTTACTGACCTGTTGTGAATGTTTTAAGTAATTTTGTATAAAATATAAGTTTAAAAAGATAAGTTCTTACACTCTAAAACTTATTGAGAAATCATTATCAAGCCAATTCCAAAATCAAACTTGACAAGATGCACTAAATTAAAGACGAATCCTTTAATTTTTTAAAGCAATTGATCACCAAAAAGACCTTAATCTTTTTTATGCATTATAAAAAGTTATTAAAACCTTTGAATGATTAAAGTGGAACTTTGCATTACTTATGGTTACCGACTACATAAAACATAAAATAAAATGAAAATATTGAACACCTACGAAAAAAAAAAAAAAGTTGGAAAAGTTAAACGGCCCCAAGCATAGATTTAAAATGATCACAAAATGATACAAAAATTATGAGGGCTGGTTTTTACACTTATCTAAATTTATTGGTTACTAACGTAACCGGTATACCATAAAAAAAATCGCTAAATTGCAGCTGAAATCTTCGAGGATCATTTAAAAAAAAAGACAAATTTACTGTTCAAATTCCCGTAGGAAAATTTTTCAAAGTAAAATTCAGGTTTTAATTTAAAAGGTTATCCTCAGGAAATCCAGCGTAAAAAGGTGCGTCTTTTAATGGGCAGACTGCCATAGTTTGCTCGTTAATTCTTCGTTAGCTCGTGATTCTCAGTAAAAGACATTTAACAACAATATACATATAATTATGAATATGTAGTTTTCTGCCTATATCTTCCAAAGAACACAGTAAACAATAAAAAGAGTAATTCTGCTTGACTTGAATATCATTTATGTTAGATATCCTAACGAACGATTAGTAATGGAGTATCCTACAAACATGATACAAGCACCGCCATCAGTTTTTATTACAGGTAAAGAGAAAAAACGTAAGCAATTAAAAATAACAAATAAATATCCCTGTAAGAAAAGCAGATTTGGTGGTTTGAGTGATGAAGAAGTAATGAAAAAAGGTTTACCTGATCACATGGACTATGGACTCGACATTGTATTTGTTGGTATAAATCCTGGACTTGCAGCTGCATTTTCTGGGAAGTACTATACGGGACCAGGAAATCATTTTTGGAAGTGTTTGTATTTGTCTGGATTGATTGACAAGCAGTTAACATCTGATGATGATAACAAATTGTTAGATTACAAGATTGGTTTTACAAATATGGTTTCACGAACTACTAAAGGTAGCAATGACTTAAGTAAAGAAGAATTAAAGGAAGGAGGCAAAATAATGGCTGAAAAAATAAGGTTGTACAAGCCACGGATTGTTGTTTTTAATGGGAAAATAAGTTATCAGGTATTTTCAGGGAAAAAAGATTTTTTATTTGGAAAACAAATGGAAGTTGTTGAAGGGACCAACACTCACATATGGGTTATGCCATCTTCAAGTGCTAGGTGTGCGCAATTACCAAGGGCAGAAGATAAAGTACCATTTTTCATGGCATTAAAGCGTTATTGTTTATTTTTAAAAGGAGAAGTTTTAGATGTAGTTGATGAAAACAAAGAATTTGTGTTTGAAAATATTCGTTTGAGAGGTTGGCTGAAAATTAAATGAAAAGAAAAGGATTTATTTTTACATTATATATATATATATATATATATATATATATATATATATATATATATATATATATATATATATATATATATATATATATATATATATATGACATATATGGTAAGATTTTCATTTAAAAAGAAAAAACCCATATCCTAATAATATATTAAAAATTACATTTATAATCTTCTAGTGATCAAATATTAAACAAAACCAAATTCGTGGTGGTTTTATTTTAAATGTTTGTATGGTATTAGTAGGCCTACAGTGTTTTGTTTTGTACAATTTTTTTTTTTTTTTTTTAAGAGTATTTATTATTATTTATTAATTTTTTATTTTTCCTGGGTTTGTAAATATTTTTACTTTTTAAGTAATATTTTTTTCACTAATTGTGGTTGTACTACTTTTTTGAACTTTAGTTAGGGGTGTAAATCTGTAATACACTAGATATTACTTTTTCAGGTTAATGTCCTGCAAAATAATAAAAGAAAAAAATCATATTCAGTGCAATAGTAAAAAAATGTATACACTTACAAATCTATTTATTTACAAAAATATATAGTAAAAAAGCCCTCTAACCTAGAATGAGGCCCAGGGCAAAATCCCTGCCAGCCAGCCCATCCCCCTTCCCTATCTCAATGGGTCTGTTACTCAAAGCCCTAATTTAAATCTAAAAAGATCAATCTGAGAACAAGTTCTAGAATTTTAAAATATAAAATGAAAAATAAAATCCTTCTAAATAGGAAAAAGCTAAGTTTCGTTGGTACCTCCATAAACTGTATTTGATTGCGAATTCTCTGATCGAACCTTTTCTAAAGTTAACATATAGCCAAATGTAAGAAGAATGGTGAAATTATTTCAAAGGCGTAACAAGGATCATTTTCAAAATTAAAGCTCACAATAAAGTATTTACCATCCAGGATCGCTTTATCAGACTTAAGGGAGACTTTCTGTAAGATTCAGGCAAAAATACAACTTTTTTAGAGTGACCCTCTTCAAAATTGCTAATTTTTTAATATGTTGTCGATATTCATACTGAAAGCTCAATTCCAAAATTTTTACAGAAAATATTCATTGCTTCTCTAGATATTGGATTTCAAAGTTTGATTAAATTTTTAGAAATATTGACTAAATAGTGCGGTAAGCATTTTTAAACTTAAAAAAAGTACAAACATAATACTTTAAATTAGGAATTGCACTTGATTATTGTTTATTGGCTAGTTTAGACTTAAAAATTGTAAATTAGATAAAAGAAAGACTTTGGCCTGTCTAAATATCATGCTTCAAAAGTACGCTAAAATTTATTTTTAGTCTTTTTGAATCTTCGTTTTCATCTAAAGCCGCGAGAATCCCATAATTTTTTTTCTTAGTTATCAATCTTCAACAACTTAATTACCTTAAAATATAAAAAAAACTATGGGCAAGTAAAGGCTTAATCGCAAAATCCAACTCAAAAATGAAAGTTTAGGGTGGAATGCAAGAACCGAACTTCAAATTTGAAGTCGAACTTCAAACCTAAAGTGCGACTTGAGCGAATGCACAAAGCGAACTTCAACTCAAGTCAGACTTGAAAACCGCTAAAAATAGACCTTTTTCAAGTCTGACTTCAAACCAGACTTGAGAGAGCAAAAATTCCTTCCGAATGCAAGAACCCAACTTGAAATTTCAAGTCAGACTTCAAATCTCAAGTCTGACTTGAACGGAATGCAAGAAGCGAACTTGAACTGAAGTCAGACTTGAAAAACGAGAATTTTTGAATTTTCAAGTCATTTTTTCAAGTCTGCTCCAGACCAATCTTGAAACCAAACTTGAAAAAAAAAACAGACCGCCATTATCATTTTGCTGATGCGTAACAAAACTTTACTATTACTATATAACTTATTACAACCTTTGCAAGTAAGAAAATGAGTTTTTAACAAGCAAAAGTAGTTACTTGGGCATATTGACGTAATTAATTTAGAAGGTTACATTGTGAAAGTATATTTTTAAATGAATTCATTACAGAAAACTGAATATTAACATTGCGAAAACGTGTGTCTTTTAAAACATCCTGTAACTCGTATGTAATGATTCAACATGTCATATTTTGATGCCATTAGAAATGTTTATTAGCTTTTTGAAATGTCGAACATCCTAGCATTATAAAAGGCTGTTGATTAAGGCACATTTTTGTGATACAGTATAAAAGTAAATTCCATTTAGTAATGAATAGTTGCAGTTATACAAAGAGGTGATACGTTTAAAAGGAGTAAAAGAGAGTTCATGAGAAGTAGTTACAATTACATGAAGTATTAAAAAAACTTTTTTTTAAATGTTCAAAAATGAATCGGTATGAGCTGAATTTTAGAAGAAGAAGAAGAAAAAATAAGCCAAGTCACATACCAAGGTTTATTATTGACAGAGCTAATCCTTTAGAAGTTTACCACGGTATAGAATTTAAAAGGTGCTACAGATTTTCCAATAAAAACCTTTTTAATATTAGCTAATGACATTATTAACAACAATGTTAACAATCGAGGGTGCCCTCTTTCAACTGTACAACAACTGGCTATTGCATTTCGGTTTTATGCCACTGGTTCATTCCAAGTGAGTAGATATTCAAGAAATGGTATCAGAAAATGGCACCTTCTTATTGTAGATTTTACATTACGTTTTTAAATAACAACATTTTATACCAACAAATGATAATATACTTAAGTAACAATAAATAAACTCTCTTAGAGAATAACAGGAGATTTGGAAGAGCTGAAACTCAACTGTTTGTCCAGTGGTTTAGAACATTTCAATTCAAATGGCTAACAAAAGATATCAGTACATAAAGTTTCCAACAGAAGCTGATTCTTTGATAATTCAGCAAAAGTGATTATAAGTTTTCATGGATATCTGATTTTGCTATTTCATACAAACTTCAAACTTTTCTTAGATAAAGAAAATATTTATATTTATCAACCATTATTTAGATTTTACCAAATTCAAAAAATCCCTTTTTTTACCGAAACAAAAAGGGATTTTTTTTTGAATGTTGTTCATGTTTCAGGTGATTCTGGCTATCCTTATAAACAATATTTAATGACACCTTTTTCTAACCCAAAAATGAAAATGAAATCAGATACAATTACAACTTGAGAAGTACACACATGTTGAATGTTGTTGTTGAATATTGTTTTGGTATATCAAAAAAAAACAATACCCTTGTCTTAACATTCCCTTAGGAACAAAACTGCAAAATTCCATAGCTATAATAATATCCTGTTTTGTGCTTCACAACATTGCCCTTCTACAAAATGATTATTGTGGAGGCAATCAAATACAAAATAGCAATGAAGAATGTGGTGCTAAAGCATTCACTAAAGATATTTTTGCAGAAACAAAGCAAAAGTCAAATTTCAGACTTATTTTTTTTAAAAAAAATTTGTGTCTGATAATGGATAAAGGGTGTAATAACAAAAACATTATTTTCAAATATTTATACTACATATTATTTCAAAAGAATTACATTTTATATTTCAAAATAGTATTATATATGAAAAAAACAATTTCACTAAAAAATAAAGTGATAAATTAAAACATTCCAAAAGCAATTTGGATCTGATATTGTTAGAAAAAAATAATCCTCACATAGAATAATTCTGTTGTGTTGCTTTTTTAAAACTTTGTGAAAATTTTAACTGTGAAAATTTTCACAAAGTTTTGTTTGTATTGTTGCTTTTTCTGGAGAGAGTTTTTTTTTTATATCATCTATTTCTATTTGTTTTTGCATTAGTTCTTTATCAAGATCATGAATTTCATTATATTGCTTTTTTGTATTTTTTTTTATTAAGAGATTTTTGTTTAACGTTAAACTTTGTTCTTTTTCATGTGTTAATGAGCAAGATGCTATCAATGGTTTTTAAAAGTTTTCTTTTCTGTTTCTATAAGTGGCCCAATAATTTCAGAAGACCTGTCTCCATATGTGATCTCTATTGACTTACATATGTAAATGGTATACTTACATATGTAAATGGTATACTTACATATGTAAATGGTATATATATATATATATATATATATATATATATATATATATATATATATATATATATATATATATATATATATATATATATACACACACACACATAGTATTATGTAGTATTAGTATTGAGAAAACTAATTTTGTTTAAAGTAATTTTCTCAGTATTTTTAAAAAAAAACCATTATTTTCATTAAAGTATTAGTAAAAAGATAAATAAAAATACATTGTAGTATAGTATCATCCCCAAAAAGCGTCAAAATAAGATTCTGCATTTTCTAGAACATTTGCATGTATTTTAATTCAAATGGAATCTGTTAAAATGGAGAAATCAAGAGAAATTGTCTTGATCACTTAAGTGGTACATATGACCAACCGTTGTTTACCAACAACTTAGGATTTGGAACTGAAAGTGCCAAGATGAATTTATTTTTCTGATGAGAAATACATAGCAAGAACTTTTTTTTTTTTTACTGTTATAAACTTTTTATTTAATCTTATATTATACAAATATCATTACACGGAATTTGTTTCAGTAAAAGGTTTTTCCCGTAAAAAAAATCCATTACCGCTATTGGTTGCGAAGTGCATTTTCCGATAAACGCCCTAAATTGAACGCCTCGACTATTTTTCAAGTTCGACTTTCTCAAGCACGAGCTTGAAATTTTCAAGTCTCGTTTACGCATTCGCTCAAGTCAATTTTTCAAGTCTGACTTGACAAAGTCGAACTTGAGATTTCAAGTCGAACTTGACTCAAGTTCGGTTCTTGCATTCCACCCTTAGTCATTTGACGCATTTTTCGTGACCACATAATGGCTAAAGCCCTGGGTTTACAAGAAATAGAATAAGAGAAACGTGAACATTGTTCTTTTAATGATCAGATAGAAAAATAATAGTTGTGGGGTATGCGCATATTTGATAGTTATTCAAAAAAACATACTTGTCGTTTTACAGTTAATTTCTTAACTTATTTTTTAAGCTCATTTGTTCATTAATTTGTTAGCTTCTTTAAAATCATTTGTTGCTAAGAAGTAATCGTCAGCTTGATTAATTGGAGTCGGGGGACTTATTTTACATAAGATGTTGTCATCCGAATATACAATGCTATCTTTCTGGTTTGGCCATCGATAATAATTTTTTCCAAAAGATACACTTTTCATGCTGCCAACTACAGTACCGTCCACAGGCGCCGAGTTCACGGGGGCAATAGGAGCAGTGCCCCCCCCAGGACGTTTATACTAATAATATATTATCACGGATTATCTCGAGGGCGAATAGAAACTCTCGCCCTCATGATAATCCGTGATAATATATTATTAGTATAAATTTCCTGGGGGAACACTGCCCCTGTTGCCCCCGTGAACTCGGCGCCTATGGTACCGTCTTCAGTTATCTGAAAATATTAAAACAAATTTTAAAAAAATTATGAATAACGTAATGAAACATAATACTTCTATAAAAAATAATGATTTAAATTTTAATATTGTTATCAATGCTATTAGCTTTTAACTTTTTAGTTTTCTCGTTTACCTCTGCAATAACTCCTGGATACCATTGATTTTTGTGAAAAATTGCCACCCAATCATCTTTCTTCCATATAACAGAAAGTTCAGTTGCAAGTTTATGTATTTCTTCTTGATTTTCTCGGCTTCTTCATCTTCAAATTCATTGTTATCATTTTCTTTAATAGACGGTGCAGTCAATTTTCCAATTCTTAATAGATTACTCCATATAGAAAACAAAGATCTTATTTGTTGGCTTGAAACGAACTCATCCGCGGTAAGATATTTTCTTATCAGTGTATTAACTTCTTCTGGTGACATCTTCTTTCCTGTATTTTCTCCATTTATGAAGTTTTCATAAAGTAGTTTTTTCTGCTCTATGGAAAAACGAAACGTCTTTCTTGTTGGTAATGCCCAACCTAACTTTTTGAACTTTTGAGAGTATATATTGTTTATTGGGGTAGGTGTGATCTTAACCAATGCGGTTATATAATTTGATGAACTTGCGAAGTTGTTTTCATCTTTTCAGTGTAAATCTTTTTTACTTTATCTAAAGAAGAAAATTCTTCAGATTTTTTGTGCTGCCCTATCAACATATGTCCCTC
Source organism: Hydra viridissima (assembly GCF_058129835.1). Taxonomy (NCBI): domain Eukaryota; kingdom Metazoa; phylum Cnidaria; class Hydrozoa; order Anthoathecata; family Hydridae; genus Hydra; species Hydra viridissima. The sequence continues at coordinate 17,134,289 of NW_028324301.1, read as the reverse complement.
TAACTCGATAATTGTTTCAAAATATTCCATACAACCTGTCTTCTGGCAAAAATGTAGTGTATTTAAGCCATAATTTCTTTTCCTTTTTTTTCCCTAAGTTGTTTGCTGAAAGCTTCCTTCAGTACTTCAATTCAATTGATGGTTCAACTGAAAGGTTGTTGTGTAGCACTTTAACTCCTTTTCAAATTTCATAGTATCGCCACAAAGTCATGTAGTCTTCTTGGAACTCATAGGAGTGGTAGTTGCTTATATTTGAAATTTTAGGACCAGTTAAAGTAACATGCTCAATTTTTGCAACGCTAACCATTGCGTTTTCGATGCCATATCCGTATTTTACTGCTTTTGCAGCATCTTCTGCTGTTACTATGTCATTGCCAGCATCTACATAACTTCTCAATATTGTTTTAGCGGATGCACTTTCCCTATCGCATTGGTCTTTTCCTCAGCAAGGCTCATTAAAGTCGTACCGCAGAAGTTTAAAATTCTTATTTTTGCAGAGCTTGTACATAGATTCGACTGAATAATTAGCATGATAACAGTTAGCATTATCTGACTTCGCAAAAATATTTACTATTTCTGGCTCATTTAGGCGAAACTGATTTAGAACTGATTCAGCAATAGAGGTAACAGAGGAAACACCTTTATCGAATCGATACATAATTGTTAGGTAAACGTGTTTTTTGAGAATGACTTTTTTTTTTGTAAAAAAAACATTTATGTGCATACTGATGCCTTTCTTTCCAAAGTAGTCCTTCTGGTCCTCTCGAAATTACACGGGCAATATTTTTTGTGAATAGCCTTTCAACCAAAATGCTGATTTGTCATCTAGTTGTTTATATGCATCATTTTTTGGTTTTTTTTGCTGTGCATCTCTTAGTAAGTGCTTCATATACTCTGTGATGCTGCTTATTAAAACTTTAATGTCATATAATACATCATCACCAACATTATTTTCATTTCCTATTTGGTTGACATCATCTAAAACTTCAAATAATTCATTGCATTCATAAAATAACAGAATCATTCAAAATGCTACATGATTGCAATTTAATGTTTTCAGGATCAGAAAGGGTATGACTGTTTTTTGCTGTTAAAATGGCACGGGCTACAGTTTCAACATCACCACTGTCATACTTCATTTTGGAAATATCATAAGAAACGTCTTGTAATAATCCACTTGAGAAGAGAAAATCTAAAAAATGCTCACATTTTAGAATTGAAAGTCTACTTCTTGTAAATAAACTTTTTGGGTGTAGTACAAACCCATTTTGCAAGGATTTCCTTTTTCTTGCAAGTTCTATTTTATATTTTGTGCATGTAAATGTGTCGCATAAAAATTGCTTTGTGTATTTATTATGATCAATAAATGCCAAAATGACCAGTTGACTTGTTGCGTCACTTTTGTTATACATTTCCACGAGTTTTTCAATTTCATCCGGAATCTGGAAAAAATTGTTATCGATGGCTTAACCAGAAAGATAGCATTATATATTCTGATGACAACATCTTATGTAAAATAAGTCCCCCGATAAATCAAGCTGGCGATTACTTCTTAGCAACAAATGATTTTGAAGAAGCTAACAAATTAATGAACAAATGAGCTTAAAAAATAAGTTAAGAAATTAACTGTAAAACAACATGTATGTTTTTTTGAATTACTATCAAATATGCCATTATGTGGTCACAAAAAATGCGTCAAATGACTAAACTTTCATTTTTGAGTTGGATTTTGCGATTAAGCCTTTACTTGCCCATAGTTTTTTTTATATTTTAAGGTAATTAAGTTGTTGAAGATTGATAACTAAGAAAAAAAATTATGGGATTCTCGCGGCTTTAGATGAAAACGAAGATTCAAAAAGACTAAAAATAAATTTTAGCGTACTTTTGAAGCATGATATTTAGACAGGCCAAAGTCTTTCTTTTATCTAATTTACAATTTTTAAGTCTAAACTAGCCAATAAACAATAATCAAGTGCAATTCCTAATTTAAAGTATTATGTTTGTACTTTTTTTAAGTTTAAAAATGCTTACCGCACCATTTAGTCAATATTTCTAAAAATTTAATCAAACTTTGAAATCCAATATCTAGAGAAGCAATGAATATTTTCTGTAAAAATTTTGGAATTGAGCTTCTAGCGTGAATTTCAACAACATATAAAAAAATTAGTGATTTTGAAGAGGGTCACTATTGAGCCTTGCCTGATTCTTACAGAAAGTTTCTCTTAAATTTATTTCGAAACTAAAACTTTTTTTTAAGCTATAAGTTGTCACCATAGGTCCTGCGTATATATAAAATAAACATTTAGAGAAAATAACTTAGTTATTTTCTCCAAATGCCGCACCTTTAAAAATAAGAATTTGACTTGCTATGTAATATTCAAGAACACTGTTTAAACAAAACAAAAACTTTTTAACCGTGATTTCTACATTGTCTTTTTTAAATACAACCAGATATAGTAGTAAACAAAATAGATGCTTTCGGTTTTAACTTTTCACCTTAAGTACAGTAATGTGCAAATTAATTGCATTAAACATTTTTTTTCTTTTTACTTGTTGTTCTTTTACTTGTTGTTTTACATTTTCTATAAAACTTAACTGTGATTAGAAAGATAAAAAGTAAATAAATAAAGATGGACACCAAGAAAAAAATTTAGAGAGATAGCCACATGTTCAGTAAACCAACCTACACTTAATAATATTGCAACAGACAGCTTATCACCATTAAGACAAGGAAAATGTGGTCGAAAACGAAAGACCTTAGAGAGTGACCGATATAGTTGTTTCTCTGCTTTTTAACCAGGAACACTCTACCCAGTTACTAGCATGATGAACTCTGACACTTACATTGAGGTTCTGCTAACACATTTAGTTCAAGAGATGTTAAAAGTGCTTCCAAATGGAAACGGAGCCCTGGCAACTCCTCAGATCTTAATCCAATTGAAAATCTCTGGACAATTGTAAAAAAAAAATGACTGCGAAAACATGACTGCACAACTAAAACTAAGCTTACCACCACTATCCTTCAGATTTGATTTGATGACACAGAAATCTAAAACATTTGTAGTAATTTGGTAGATTCCATGCCAAATTGTGTGCAGAAAGTCATAGAAGCACTAGGAGGACACACAAAATATTAGTGTATGAGTTTTTATTTTATTAGAGTTAGAAAACCGAAAATTTTCTGGATTTTTATAATTTTTGATTTTGATGCAATTATTTGCACAAAACTATAGCTATTCCTAATAGTTATCAAAAATTTTTATTAACTAAAAAACAATAACAACTGTTCTTGTTTTTTTAAATTCCTTCATACACAACTTGTGTCTGGTGTAGATATGAGTTCTCGGGTAACGGTTACAAAAACTGGTCTCGGTTAGTGGTTTGAGCAACGGGTTACCTAGTTTTTTGTTGTTATACCGAAAAAGTAGTATATAAGAGAAATCGTGTACTTGGGTATTCGTAGGAGACTTTCAGTAAGAACTGACTACTTTGGTGCCAGAACCCCAAACACATTTTTAAATAAGACTAAGTTCATACAGTTACTGAAGAAAATAACAAAACAAAAACCCAACAAGGTTTCTGTACTTCCTCGATGGAAGTAATGTGATTTAAGAGGCTCAAGATTGGCTGCTCTGCCCAAGAATTAATGCCGACAAAAACTAATCTTCTAATCTTCAGAATCAGGCTGAAAATACTACGATACAGAGATTAGGGAGATGACAACCGAAAATTAGGATTACATTGGCATTCAGTTTCGAGTAACAAATGCGGGTATCCGTTTTTAAAAATTGACGGTATCGTCTACCACCAACTTTACGTAATGTTTGTATAAAAAAACAGATTATTATAATAAAACACTTGATTAGAGTGAACATATTGATAAGAAAGTGTAAAGTAAATATTTCATTTAGTATTTCTTTAGCTAATTACTAAACAACTTGTCATACACTCTAAAGCCGAATGGTTCTTTGAAGAATCAATGAGGGTTCTTAAAATTGGTATTAAAAAACCAAAGAGTTCTTTACTACAGTTCCAATAAAAAACATCCGAAGAGGTTCTTCAAAGAACCCATCAAAAGGGTATACCCCTTTTACCTGGAGTTTACCCGCTTGAAGGATTTTGAGCTATAGCTCAAAGTTGAATAATAATAATAAACCTTGCTTATATTTAAAAACTAAATGTTCTTTCTTCAAAAAAACTAAAAAGTTTCTTCAAAAAAACTAAAGGTTCTTTAAAGAACCGTTTTTTTAAGAACTATTACAGATTTATACTTCTGATAGCCAAAATAGATGTTCATTATGGAAATTTCTGAAATTGGTTTTGAAAACATCCCAATAAAAAATTATTACATTCTTGCATGATTTTTTCGACTAACTAATTCATTACCTCTAATTATATTTTCAACACCAGACACAAGAAGAAATGTTGTCTAGACCAGAAATAACAGCTAAATGACAACGATACATTTGATTAGTACGAATTGTTGCATGACATTCAGCTAAAATTTTATTGTTTAAAACTTGCTTGTATGTTTTATATTTCTTGATAAATTTTTCTTTCGGAAGAAAACGAACTAGTATTTTGAAGGTGTGAAAACTTTATTTCAACAAATAAAATTTTATCTGTGGTTAATTACAATAAAAAGGTTGTAATTAACCACAGATAAAGCTTTTTCTAAAAGCAAATTACTACTTAAAACTTGATTCAAAACACTGTTATATACAAAGTTTTCCCCAAGTTGCTGCTTAATTAGATCACAGCAGTGACGACTAAACTATGTATATTGATAGTATCAATAACAACCTTCTGCTGTGGTGTTATCACTAACACATTCTAATGCAAAAATACTTACAACATTTGTATACCATGTATATGCAGCTGGTTTTTTTCCTGGATTCAGCTGGTTTTTTTCCTGTTTGTAATATCGGTATGTAGTCCTGCCAAATATAAATCTGTCAAATGAATGTGTCACCCCATACGCAAGAAGCATAGTTTCATTTTCAATGCAGCTCAAATATCAACAAATGAGTCTGATTATGTCATGACCCAGCAAGCACACAATTTGAAACAACGTTGAAATAACGTTGATCAACGTCGATCAACGTTATTTCAACGTTGTTTCAACGTTGTGTGCTTGCTGGGGAGTGAAAAAATAGAAAATCAAATTTTAGCAAAAAACTTTTCATACCACAAGTACAACAACACATGGTATTAATATATTAACTTGAGTATAACAATTTCTGAAGAGTTAAACAAGTAAAAACTCTGAAATCACCAAGACCTTTCTGCTCCAAATTTAAACAAATGTCTTTAATTGATCAATTTAAATGTTCTCTCATTTTTAAAATCAAAATTAAATTAAAAATTTAAAAATACTTGTACTTGTAGTTTTGACTAAAATTAAATGGTTAATTTATTGTAAACTATATTTTAGACTATAATATTATATCATTTGTAGTGTCTAAATTTCATCTTGTATGCAAAATAAACTTCACAGATTGATAAAATAAATTCCGATGATTGATAATAATAATTGGCAGTAAATCATTTTGTCTCAGAAATCATGTTAAGTAAAGTTTAGAAAAACCTCGTTGATCAGTTAAGTAATAAACACAGTGGGTAAGAAGCAATATCGAAAAACAAAATGGCGTCTTAAAATAAAAAGATAAAGAGTTTTTGAAGAACCTTTTGAAAAATCTTTAGACATTTCTCTAACAAATAATGGAAAGAACTTTAGAGGTTTTTAAAACCTGCTTTAAAAAAGCAGCCAGTTCTGTAAAGAAGCATTTAGTTACGTGAAGAAATTGTGAGTTCTTCAAAATAACCTTAAGCCAGCTCTAAGAACCTTAAGGTTCTTTGATGAACCACCCCGTTAGATTTGCAATGTACTTTTTAAGTAGCCTAATTTTTCTTCCAAGACTGATTCTACGTCTTCAAGGAAATTTCTATTGGATTCTCAAAAAAAAAGGATTTTAGTGCTGTTAAAAATTTTTGCAATAGAGCTGGAAATCCAAAAAAGGCTAAAAATCGTGTTGCAAATCTAAAAAGAACAAAACCTTTTCAAGATTTCCAAAGAGTTTAGAATGAAAACAGAGAATAAGTGTGGAATTTCTCTACATAAGAGTTACAACTATATATATCTTTCAAGTTTTACAATGGATTATTTGTAAAACTGTGGGCGAAAAAAGGTAAGAATAAGGTTAAAGCTCATTTGAAAAATGGCTCACGAAAATTGAAACGGATTTGTAATCTTAAGTGAAAGTGGTAAATGAGGAAAAAACAATTTTTTTAGAACGGCTATTCGAAAAAAGTAAACCCGTTTCCACGTTTTCTTTAAACCGTAAAAAAAAAATGGTACTGATAAAGTAAAAGTTTAGAAGAAAAAGAAACAGTTAAGGTCATCTTTGCTATTTCAGAAAATATTCTGATCACTAGAAAAAATACAAAAACATTAGTTTTTCATTTTACAATCAAGTCTTTATTCAGCGCGTGCTCAACTTCTGTCCCGAAGTTCTGTGATAAGGGGATTCGAAGTTTCTTTCTCTTCCTTCGACCTTTAGCTTCAAGTGCAAACAGAAGAACGCTTGTATATAAATATTGGGTCAATCTAAAAACCTAATGACCTAACAGAGCAAATCGGCTTACATACTATAGAAACAAGTTTAAGATCCTATATTTCGTTTGGCTTAGCATATTGAAACAGATGTCTGTCCGTTGGATATAAACGAGATAAAATCACGTGGTTGGCAGAACAGAATGAGATTAATCATGTGATCGTACTCAAGTATTGTTGCATAAACCAAACCACATTGGTCTCGTAATGCTTAGCAGCAGCAGAATTTCGAATTCCATGGCGTTCATTCGGGTATACCTACAGTAAAAAATCTCAGTGTCACATACGTCGCTCGACTTCAATTTTTTTCTGGCAAATTTTTGAAATTTTATTTTATTTTCTTTATACAAAAATGAAAAAAAAAAAAAAAAAAGAGAAACATTTTTCTTCGTAAAAAATTTCTTATACCGTTTAAAAATCTAAGTAGTCAACAATAGAGTTGTTAGTGGGTTAAGAAAATTGAACCCAACCCAACCCAACCCACTGCCACATGAACCCAACCCAACCCATGGGTTGATCCACGGAGTGCATGCAAACATGTATAATTATACCGTTAAATTGGCGACATTTTAATACATTCTAGCCTATACAACCATATTAGATACAAATAATATGTTGTTACTCAGTTACTGTCACTATATGTGTTAGTAAGCAAACTAACAAAGAACAGCTTTAACATAAATGAGCACTATATTAGTGAAACATGTCATTTCGCATTCCCCAGCGTACTAATTCGATAGCTTCTACGTTAGCCGGTGATAGTTGCGACCTTGTGTCTGTAATGGAGTGCCCAACAGAAGAAAAGTCTCTTTCTGACTGCGCAGAGCTTGCTGATATGCAGTATAGTCTGCGAGATGTTGCTGCTAGAATGGGATAATCGGCTGCGTTGTCCTTCCAGAAGGTTACGGGATTCTTGCACGCAGCAGTAACACGAAGACTCTTGTAGCTGGACAGTTCATGTTGGCAAGTCTCCTGTAGCACTGTTGCTTCATTATGTAATTGCGCGTCTTGCGTCTGTGGCCGATCTCGCGTTGACTGCATTGTTCGCAGCTCATCAAACGGGTCCGTTCTTCTCTTCTTTGCTGGCGCTTCCAATTGGAGTTGGACACCTTGTTCCATCAATTCTTCTGCTGCTGCTTTCCTGGCAATTTGTGTAGCAGCGGGCTGCATTTCAGCCAGAGGCCACTGATCGACGTCATTGAGCAAGTCACGCTTAAATCTTTTGTCAGCCGCCGTCACATTAGGTATAAATGCAAAATTTCTGAAAGAGGGATCTAGGAAACAAGATAGCCAATGCATTGCTTTAATAGATGTCCAAAACTTTAAATCTAAGTATTTAATGAGTTTTTGCCGAAATGTTGCTGCTGCTGTTGTCAATCCTGGTGCAGGTTGAAGCCGCTTAATCAGTAGGTAGTAAGACGGAACTACTAGTTGCATAGTTGGTTCAGTAACCTTCTCCATACCTTCAAATATATCTTTTATGCCGTCAGTCACATCACGAATTTCGCGGTTAACTTTTCTGCTGACATTGGCGATTGTCGATAGCTTGTCCTTGTTTGTCAGAATAACGACGAGTGCGTCATAGCTGTCTTCCACAGAGTCGGCTCGGCGAAACATGGATATCCACGGTCTAGTGTCACCTCCATGCTTTAGTGACTTTGGTAGTTGTTCCTACGATAATTATTATTAACAATATATAAGTTACAACGCAACAACAACAACAACAGTCACAACAACAACATAGCATTAGCGGCACCAACAATAACAAACTAATAAAAATATAATAATGTAATTTTTGCAATAAAAAATGTAACAACATATTATTATTGTTCATGCATAACACAGACACACACTGTCATCGCAGAACGAGGTAAACTACTTTTAAGCAACATGAGTTGTAAACATTTACCTGTATGCCAGTAGCTTGCTTGACGTAACGACAGAGGTCAGAAACGGCAGATTCATAGGTAGCAGCCTCGGGTTCTTCGGCCATTGTGTCTTTCCATGCACTGGTGAGGACCGTGTGTAAACGGTGGCACATGCAGTCAAGTCGAACATTGTTCTTCAATGCTGCTACGACGTTCGATCCGTGGTCAGTTGTCACTGGCGTATCCTTTTCTGGCAAAGCATATTCAGCGAAGATGGTATTCACCGCAGTTGATATGTTGACACCCGTGTGAGCTTCAGTCCCAAAGTGGCGAATGGCCAACGCTGCATGTTGTACGCAAAATTGTCGGTCAATTCACGAAGCATGAACATCAAGGTACGCTTTTTTCCTGTAGTCGTCAGTGTACAAGTCGAGACACAGTGAAATTGTTCCATCTTCGATAGGCTCCTTAATAGCGTCTATTATTCTCTTCTTTATTTCTGCAGCTTGTAGCCGTGTAGCTTGCGTTATAGTTTCACGTTTGACTAGAGCGTCAGTGATGTCAAATTTTCCATACTTGGCGCCAAAGTCAACACATGTTTGAAGCAGTCTCTTAAAACCATCGTGTTCGACAGATCGAAAAGAATGAAAACCATCAGCACAGAATTCTACTTCTTTTCTTTTCATAAGGTCACAGTCATCTTTTGTCAATTGACACTTTAACGCGAAACATTGATGAATCTGCAGTTGTTTGCTGTCCTTCGTGCCGCATAATTTTGCATGATTTATGAGATTTTTTGTGCCAAAGCAGCTTAGACCATCAGCAGACTTATACGCATACACTTTTTTGCATGCGGTACACGCACAGAAATATTTCAATTCAACACTCGATGGCTCTCCATTTCCGGCAACGTCACGCTTTTCAAATATTAAAGTAAACCTATCCCAAATCGCAGATTTTGCAGCCTCGTACGGTTTGAATAAATAATTATTGGGGTAACGTTTCAATTTATTTTCTAATTCATCGGCATTCGCCATCATGCTTAGTTTGAATTATTATGATGCTTTTAATTTAATTTTATGCTGTTTATATAGCCGTACTCAGCGATGAATTTGCTATATGACGTCATTCACGCAGAAAAAAACGCTCTAATCGCTAACTGTAAAAAACTGCTCTTGCGTCATCGAAAGTAATTATGCTTTCGATGACGCAAGAGCAGTTTTTTATTACACTAATTATTATACATTATTTTTTTTTACATTAATACAGCGGCCTGGATATCGATGTGTTGACGTCAATTCGACGGTTGGCTTTAATAAAACTGCGTCATTCGATAGCAAATCCGTTAAATCTTAAGCGCAAATAATGAAATAAACATAACGGTGAAACGGCGAAAATACAATGAAAATGCAGCTAAGGCGTGGGTTATCAGTGGGTTATACTTCCTCAACCCAACCCAACCCAACCCAACCCAACCCATGGGTTAACCCAACCCATGGGTTAACCCAACCCATGGGTTAACCCAACCCACTAACAACTCTGAAAAAACCTTTGTTGACTCAACAAAGGTTTTTTTTTTGTGTCCAATACATGGACCGTTCTTACTTATCAACCATCTTGCTTTTATAAATAGCCATTTGCGGTTTAGGAACTTTACGTTAGTTTCAATTTTTGATGGCTTTTAATAAATGTTTTAGCTTTCTGTTCAGTTGTAATATGGTCTTATAAATTACAGAAAATATAAGTTAAGGCCATTAATTTTTGAAGGCAATAATTAATGGCCCGAACTTATAAAGTGCGGAATTAAGCTCTGCGATTTTGTCCCAAAATTAAATTTTACAAAATTTCCAATCCCTTTTTGTTCGTAGAGATTTAGCATTGGCGTTTGGTTTTTCCGATAGTAATGAATATAAGTACAAATTTCTACATCAGTCTTTTAAAATAAACCATATTTTCTGAAATTTATTAAAATAGACCTCTTAATGCGTTTAAAATAGCAAAAGCTTATGGGGTGAACTGTGTATATTAAGACAAATTACCGAGATATAAGATTCCAGATTCTGGAATCTTAGAACTTTACAAGTCTAAATATAAAAATCATTTTAACTTCGATTTATTTCAAATGGCTGATATAGAAATTTGTACTTTATTTGTTATTGTTCGTTATTTTAACGGAAAATCAAAACGCCGATGCTTAGATTAGGGTTCAGCTAAAAAAAAAATCACTTACAAAACGAAATGTTGAAATTTCTCCGGCAAAATTCCCTATTCAAATCTATTAGATAACTGACAGTAACTGAACAGTAAAAAATAATAGTACTCATTTTCATTTGAAAAAAGCTTAAAAAACTTATTTCATAAAATTCGATTGAAAATTTTACCTGTAGCTGATAAGGTTTGCCTTCTTTGACAAGCTCAGAGATAAGGGCCTTGGTATGGCTGAAATGCACGTTTTCATCCATAAGACCATGTATAATCAGCAAGCGGTTAGGTCTGAAATAAAGATTCAAGTTCTGATATTTCTAAAAACAGATTTTACTATACTGTAAAGTAGCCTTCATGACTTACTCGTTCGGAAATTGACTAGCAAACTTGAGAACAGAACCGTCCTGATATGCATCCCTATTTTCTACAGGGGATTTCATGTAACGTTCAGTATAGCCGGTGTCATACAGTTGCCAACTTGTAACTGGTGCGCCAGCTATAGCCACCTTAATAAGCGAAATATAAGATATTCTTAAAGTAAGTGCATAGCCATGGTATTACATGGATAATTATATTTTATATTGTATATTAAATATAATTTGAGTATGTATAATACTTTTCAATCTTATTAGTATTACTTTTAAACAACTGTAAACACAAAAGTAACCTTAAATATATCAGGACGCTGAGCCAAGCCCATTAACGCCAAGTAACCACCTGAAATATCATAATAACAAAGATTTATAATCTACAATCAATAAAAGCAGTAAAGTAAATACTAAAATAGAAATGAAAATAAAATTTAACTTAAGTATTTTACCATAAGACCATCCATGAATAACAACTCTGCTCATGTCAATTATTCCTGATTTCTCAGCAATTAATTTTAAACCTTCTATCTGTTGTTCTATCTCAATCTGACCCTAGAAAAGACAAATTTATTCATTAATTTTAACATTCTGTACATAAACTTAAATTTTCTTTTACAAAAAAAAATCTTTGCATGATAATATCTTACCATACAGTTTTGAATGGCTGCTTCAAACTTGATTCCTCTATTGCATGATCCCATTGTATCTATCATGACAACAGCATATCCAAAGGAAGGTAAAGCATATAAATTCAAACGCCGAACAGATCGTTGTGAATTTGACACCAACTAAAAAATGTTGTTGTTAAAACAGCATAAAAAAATAAGAAATAAAAAAAAAAAAAAAACCAACAACTTTCTTACTTTAAAAAGCTGAAATACCTGAACACCTGGTCCACCATAAACATACAGCATAGTTGGGTACTTCTCACCTTCTGTACAGTTCACTGGTTTGAACAACATCCCATAAATATCATAACCTGATTTATATACAGAGAATGAAATGATGATAAGTTTTAAAAGTAAAATTAACATTTAAAAAAGGAAGAGTGTTTGAAGGAGGCGATAAGAACACAGAAAAAACAACAATCAAAAAAACTTTTTTGCAACAATCAATTATGGTGCAAATAATCCGAAAGATTTTTTGATAATCAATAATGGTGCAAACAAATCCATCAGAGTATTTCCACCATTATTGAATGTTGCAAAAAATTTATATGTTTTGGGAACAGCCCTCTGATTTTAACTCAGATGACCAAAAGAAACTTTTCACTAAATATTTCAGCTTTTACTTAAAAGCCCAGAATCTTACCTTGTGAGTTCTTGTACCTAAATAGTTCAGGAAGTCTTGAGTTGGGAAGGACGTCTAAAAACAAAATTGTTCCAAAAGTAACACCAAGCTAAATACTAGTTAAAAAAAATAAACAGGCATCCTGGTCAGGAAGTCAACAAAAAGATATCCCGTAGCACTTGATCAGATTTCTTGCCACTTTCCAAACAACCAACAACAGTAGGCGCAGAAACTTTTTAAATGCAAAACTAACAGTTTCTTAAAACTCAAACATTTGTATATTAACCAAATGTATGTGCAATTGGTTAGTTAAACTTAAAGGACTTCTATCAGGAATGAAAAGTTTTTGTAAAATCTGATGCCGTACTTAGTTCTTAGTACAAGATCTGGTCAACAGCAAGTTTAAAAATACAACGTTACCTCTTGGAGCTTCCACCCAACCAGCACTATGCAAAGATATTTTTGCTTGTTCTGGAGAATTAATAGTTGCATCAATTTTACACAGGTTGACATGGGAAAAAGAAGACACTGAAGATGACACTATGACAGCGTATGAACAATCCTGAAAATAAAAATGAAAGAATGAAGAAGCATAAACGAAGATAAACTGGAAATGGATAAACAGGAATTAAAGAAGAAAACTCTACCTTGTTTAGCGTGACAGAATGAGAATAACCAAGCAGAGTCAGTCTTTGAATCGAAAGAGGTGTTGCAAGAGAAACGCAGTAACTGAAAATGATGCAATCTTGTATTTAGTTGTAGACATTTATTGCACATTGTTTGCTGGAAATTTTAAGTAAAGAACATATACCAAACTTAACTAAAAAAACAAGACTTACAGATGTTTCTCTAGAGGTGTATCTTTGGTAGCCAAAAAATAAACTAGATTGTTTTTTTCATCCAACCAAATCTTAAAATTAAGAGTTTTTATTCTAAAAAATCAACTTCATGAACGTTTTACATTAGATAAGGTGCCTAATTTTCAACATACGAAGTTGTAGTATTTATGGATGTTAGCACTTTCAATAATAGCTCGTCACCAACTTCAAATGTTTATTGAACAAGATTAGGATAATAAGATTATTTAGATATTGATTATGAGAATAAGTTTAGGCATTTCAAAAATACAGTTAAATCAGTAAAACCTTTTCACCATCCACATCCCAATCTCCAGTTGTTAGAGGTTGCTCTGTTAGTACCCGACAGTTGCGAACCACATATTCACTAGCATCTATCTCCATTGGTTCGTTTTTTGCAGACGATTCATCCTTTGTGGTTACAATGTACTGATATAAATGCTTGAAGTGTGTTTTTTCAGACATCCAAATAAAAGATATCTCGTTGCAGGACTGAGGCGGTAAAAAATGAAGAGCATTAGATACCTAAAGTTAAAAAAAAATATTGAATAAAAACAACCAATCAAAAAAATGTAATACATGTTTTTTCTATTTGAATCTGACCAGTTTAGAATAAATTGTCAAAGATGATAATTACATTGATCCAGTAATCAGACTTCTCATCAAGCAAGACATCGATTTTTTCGTTTGAAGTACGGAGATCTGAGTTCACAGGACAAAATGCAGAACTTGGTATTCGCAGCAATGCAGACCTGTTTTGAGCTCTATTCAAAACTTGAGTCCAAATGCTAACGAAAAATTGAATTACTTATAACTACAGATGCAAACATATTATTTAGCAACATTTATAAATGCAAATACCTATTCTTCTTTATGTTACATAAAGCTTTAAAAATTAGTTGCTCAATGAGGCTGGCTGTGCTTTAAGTTAAAAACAAAATGAGTAAATTTTAAATAAAATCATGTTAGTCACTTTAGAAATATATACCAAATAATTGTACAGTCAAATTATTAAATATTAGTGTTATAAATAAACTTCAGTATGTTTTTGATAGTTTAGAGTATACTTTTAATTGAAGAGCATTTTATGAATCATAAAAAAGTTGCATCACCCACCATTTTTTCACATTTGAATAAACAGAACGTGAGAAATTTTAAAACCTAATATATTTTCATTTTACAGTAAATCTAAATAAAATTAGGTGGGAAGTGGTGGTAAATGATGCCTTAAGTACTACACTTTGTATTCCTGCTTTTTTTCAAAAAAGCCTGAGTCATATTAACTATATCTAAGTTAAATTATAAAACATGTTAACAAGCAGTTTAAGAATAAGAAAACATGCAAATTTGTTTAAGTTTTTATTAAAATTATGTTTAAAGGATTCATTCTCATCACACTTGTCAACTTTAGCTTCCTTATCAATCTCTATATTGTCAAGAATGCAGGAATGGAAATCTTTTACACTAACTTTTTAACATCAGCTATTTTGTTCTTTTTTACCTTATTTTTAAAGGGCTTTAAAGGTACAGCAGCCATTTTTTGAAAAATTCTGTAACTTTTTAACAACATAGTTACAAAGACAGCCCCCACAGAAAAAGTCCTTTGTACCTGAGCACCTATAATTAAAAAGATAAATGCTGATAGTTAGGCACCAATATTACATTTAACTTAAAAGGCTAATCTCTGTTAACATACTCATATATTCTTAGCTATTTATTAGCTTTATATACAGCAGATATAAAACATAAAACTCTTTTATTATCCAAGATTAAATTGTGCAATCTATAAACATTGGTTTAGTTGAGAATTTAATCATAAAGCATCTAAAATGAACCACTAGAAAGATAAAATATGTTTTATCTTTCCAAGTTGAAAGCGAGTTGAAATGTGAGTCACCATCTTGATGTCAAAATAAATTGTGCAAGAAAAAAAGGCTCTCGGAAGTGAATTTAGAATTGTTTCCTTTTGCAAAATATTGAATGTAAAGAATTTGATTTAATATAAAGAATAAAGATGATTTATCTTATTCTGCCTCTTTTTACACAGGTAGATATGTAATTATCAAAGGAAACTGCTCAGTTTTGAAAAGAATGGGACTTAGCCCTTTTTTAAAAAAAAAATTAATAGATAGGTTAACAAAACAAAAGTTATAACTTATATTTTGTCACTTAATATTGATTTGATACATTTTGTTTAATTTTGATCAAACAAAATGTATAGCTTAAACATGCATAAAGAATAAACTTACTATCCTCCATAAGGCATCCATCCACATCGCACTATATATTCAACCCATGGAAATGTCTCATGAAGATCAACGAAAAGCTCATAATGAACAATTGATCCAGCTATAAACTGAAAAACCTTTTCAATGTTAAGACAATATAAAGAATAAAAAAGATAACCATGTTTTAAATAACATAAAAACTTAACTATTCAAAATATAACAACCAGCACAATACTCAATCTTATAAATATGATTTAAAAGTTTAAAAACTATATATTTCAAACTGAGTTTTAAAATCACATAAATGTTTTCATGCCTTTCTTGAAAAGAAACCTATTACCTGATTTAATGAACAGTCTAAACTAAACTCTACCACTCGTAGAGTTGATTTTGCATTGGTTGACCCAGCTTTTGGGTATCTATAGGTTTCAACAAAGTTTGTGAATGATATTTCTGAATGTGAGGCCATTTGAAATTCTTCAACTCCACGTTCATCTACCTGATGAAAAACAATTTTATAAAGTTATTAATTTATACCTTTACCACAAATTTATTTTTACACTTTACACATGAAAAGACTATTAGATACAAAAAGATACAAAAAAATGTACAACTGAATTAACTGAACAACCTTTAAGCAAAACTAACTTATTTCACATCTTATTTTGATTTTGCTTCAATTTTTACAATATTTTTACTAAACTAAATTGTCTCATTAACTGTTACCTTTTAAGAAGATGAAAGATATTTAAGAAAAAAAAAAAAAAAAAACACAATATAGATTTTTCAGCACTATTTAAAACTCAATAAATTGCAATGAACTAAACTATTTTGAAATTTTTTAGTCAGATCCTTTTTCAAACATCAAACTTTAAAGAAGTCAGAGATTACAGAAGTATTTTATAGAAAGAATTTACCAGCTCATAGAGTGCTTTATAAAAAGAATAAATAATAATACCAACTCATAAAGTGTTTTATAAAAAGAATCAGTAATAATACCAGCTCATAAAGTATTCTGTACACTTGTGACAAACCTAAAAGTGAAAATTCTTTAAAAAATTAAAGTTTACATTTCAATCAACCAAACCACAAGTTGCAAGTTATGCCTCAATCAAAAATATGATATAAGGACATACAACCATAGCAATCTATAAAACAAAAAATTCAAAATGATTTTGAAGTGCTGACATAGAAATAGATTTCTGTTCTCCCAATTTGTTACAGGAAACTAAATAGGCTTATTAATCTTTTTAATGGCAGAACTCATACCAACAGAAATGTTAAAAGAAAAAAGTTAATTTTTTACTATCTTACAATTTTATTATTAAAAATTTCAAGAAAAAAATTATTCATTAAAACTTCAAGAGAAAATTTTAGTAATAAAATTGTAAGACATGATAGCAAAATTAATTTTTTCAAATTTTCAAGAAAATCCACAATTAATTTTAAAATTTGTGCCAACTTAAGAGAAGCAGTTAAAACTAATTTTCTATGAGTTATAAATAAATGAGAATATTTTTCTAGGTTAAAAAATGTCTAAGTATCACAGCACTTTACTTCTATCAAATTTGCCTTTGAATAGGGTTTTTCAAAGGCTCAGTAATATTGAACCATTTTACCCAAACAAGTTAAATGGTTTGACCTTCAACTAAACTAGTAGAAAAAAAATAAAAATGCACCTTCACTATCTTCATGATTAACTGGTTCCCACCAATATCCAGTAAATCTGTCAAACTCTTCTTGTGTTACATATGCAGGGACTCCAGCTGACAAAGCTTCTTCTTTTGATGAATCTCTAATAAATGTCAGTCTCATCTCTGAACCAGACACTGTATTCACAATCCAAATGTCACCATGATCAATGAAGGATAAAAGATTTGAGTTACAGGGACAAATTTTTGTATCCATTTTGCTACCAAAAAGATTTGTTGAAATGATACAAGGAGTGGTATACTGCAATCAAACATAATTATATATATATATATATATATATATATATATATATATATATATATATATATATATATATATATATATATATATATATATATATATATATATATATATATATATATATATATATATATATACACACACACACACACAATTTGTGTTTAAGTAAGTAGTAAGTAAGTAAGTATATGTATTTATGTATGTATGTATGTATGTATGTATGTATGTATGTATGTATGTATGTATGTATGTATGTATGTATGTATGTATGTATATACTTAGGTCGTTAGGAAAGTTTGTAGAATTTCATCTATAAAGATACAATGAGACAGGAAATAATTAAATATTTATATATCATTTTAAACTGTGTTTAATTATGAACATTTTAAGTACTTGTTGAAATATTTTGAATGTTTATTAAAAAAGTTATTTAAATTTTACAATATAAGTTTTCAAGAAAAAATTTAAAAATGGAAAAATTTGAATACCGCCGCCTTAGAGGGCAGAGGTTCTATCTCCAAGTTGTGCTCAAATTCAACTATGACTTTAGGACATCTATTTTAAGTGCTAGAATCAGATTAGGCAGCGGGTCTATCTCCACATAGTAGGAGAAGAAAACATTAACACTAACAAAAAATGAAATTGCTGATTTATTCTTAATGCTCAAACTTTGTTTTTGTTCTCCTGCAAAACTACCCAAAATGGAGATAGAACCTCTGCCCTCTAAGGCGACGATATCGAGCATACATTAAAACCCGTGCTCTACTTGGAGTTTCAGCACAAGCCATAACCGATGAGTTGGTTTTAGTTCATAGTGACCAAGCTCCAAAATATAGTACAGTTGCCAAGTGGGCTACTTTATTTAAAGATGGTAAAGAGAGTCTCGAAGATGATCCTCGCTCAGGGCGCCCTCAAACCACGTATACAGCTGAGAATATTGAACGTGTGCGAGCCATTATTGAAGAAAATCTTCATGCAACACATGATATAATTGAAGCCTTGACATCAATTAATCGCTTTACAATCAACGAAATCATTCACAACGCACTTAAAAAAAGAAAACTAACATCACGTTGGATACCCTACGAGTTAACCGATCAAAATTGCAAGAATAGAGTTGAGGCATGTAAGGAAAATTTAGCACTTTTCAGAAACGGCCCATGGAGACTATGTGACATTGTTACAGGGGATGAGTCGTGGTTTTATTTGAGACAAGTTGGACACAAGTCGGCTAACGCTAGTTGGGTTGGTGAAGGTGAAAGTCCAAGAACTATAGTAAGATGCGACAGGTTTCAGCCGAAAAACATGTTCTACATCTTCTTCAAAACAACAGGTGTTGTTCATTTGGGTTATGTTGAAAAGGGAGACACCATTACTAGCGAATATTATATAAAAAATTGTTTGAAACCTCTTATATGCGAAATAAATAAGCAAAGACCTAAAACCGGCACTCAAAATTTCAAATTTCTCCATGATAATGCTCGACCCCATGTGACTCAAGCCGTCACAAATTGTCTAAACCAAGCTGGAATCACAATAATTCGCCACCCACCATACTCACCAGACTTAGCTCCATCCAATTATTGGCTATTTGACTTGATAAAAAAAAATCTTGATGACAATACTGACGTCGAAAGTCAAAAAACTCGCATAACGAAGCTACTTCAAAGTATACCCAAAGAAGAGTATAAAAAAACGTTTGACAAATGGCTTGAAATGATGCAACTTTGTATAAATAACGATGGACATTATTTTGAACATTTGATAAAACAAAATTAAAAAAAACTCTTCTTTTTTTTTTTTTAGAGGGGAGTTCTACGAACTTTCCTAACGACCTAAGTATGTATGTATATATGCGTATGTATGTATAATGAAAAAATTGTTTGTATGTATGTATGTATAAAAAAAATATGTATGTATATAAGTATGTATGTATGTGTATGTATGTATGATGGAAAAATAATTTTAGAAAACAGGAAATTCAACCATGCATTAAATTTTAATTATGAGAAAAAAAGTGAAGCTAGAAAGTTGGTTTAGTCTCATTTATCATCATAGGATAACTATACCTTTGTTATGCCTGAAGCAATTGGCTCAACATTCACAGAATATATATCATTACCATTACGAAAGAGCAAACGACCTGTTTTATCATTAAACTCATATGAAGTTATGCCATGAGAAACCATCCTTTTGCGCTCTCGCAACAAGGATTCCTCTTTTGAATAAACAGAGGAGTTTATGCAAGTCTGTGGGTCCAACAGTAAATTCCATTGATAAGTTGCATATCTAATAAAATAAAGTCAAGGAACATTATGCCAAGTAGCAGATTTATAGTGCTTAACTAAACATGAGTCACTTCACTTAATACTTCAAGCCATTTACATTATACATCGGGTTGGATTTTTGCTTGAATTGAAGAAATTATCAAAAAACCTATTACTTGAAAATGTGGTGTCATACAATTAACATGAAATAGTGATTAGTTTTAAAATTACCTGTATTAATTTTTAAATAAATAAATTTAGTTTTTAAATAAAAGTACACAAGTTTATAATGCACTTAGTTATATTGATCATTTATCTCCAATGTTAAAAATGAACACCAATTTCTTACTTCATTTGTTGACTCAGAAGAGTTAATATTAACTTAATGAAAACTTGTAGCTTAAGTTTTAATTACAACTGAATTCAATTCTTAAATATTATCAAGGATGGTGTTAATATTACTAAAATTTATGTTATCACATATTTCAATTAATGTCTATTAATTTTCAATTAAGTGTATACCAAAAAAAAAATTATTAGGAATTAACTGAAACTGTACATGTTGTCACTATCTCTATCTAAAATTAAAACAACATTTAATAGCAAAAAATAGCATTCAATATCAGAAGATAATTTTAACTGCATTTTCAATATCCACATGATAAGCTAACTTGATGTGAATTCAACTGGGAAAAAAATTAATGTAAAGAAGCAAATAGTGTTTTCTATTACTTTAATCTTAAATTATATATTCTTATCAAATTTTCATGTTAAATGATAAACAGAATTTTATTGTTAACCAAAAATGCTGTTTGCATTTTACACAGAAATATAAAATTAGTATGCAAGTTTAATGTTATTTAATGAAAAGATACAAGTTATTTTCTGTTCCATTTAGTGCTTTAACATTAGTTACATCCCATTCGCCATTTTCAAAGTCCACATACATCAATGTATTATCATTTGTGTAAGATGATACTTTAGGTACACCAAGAAAAATCAATAAATTTTTGTAAAATGTAAAATTGGAAGGGACAATTGAAGTAAAATTATATTGCTCCAATCGGCTCTTACAGACACCTTTCTCAATGCTCAACCAATTCAAATTTGTAGTTTTCATTGCTCATTCTTACTATGAAAAAATAAGTTGTTTATTATCATAATAAAGTAAAAACAAGCTAAACCAAGTGTAAATAAGATTCATTAGTCATAATTTCAGAAATTTACTTGAAGTTTAATTTTAAATGATTAAAGCAAATGTTTTTTGAGAAATAATCCCGCCTCTAAGTTTTAGCAGACCAGAGCAGTAGATTATATCTTAAGATATTATTTGGAAACATGTAATATGTAAGAACAGATTGCATGCTTTTAAGCTAAATGAATTTGTTAAATTATTGAGGATTATTTTGATGTGGTTTAATTATACAAGGTAATACTGGATATTGTTTTTTGTATATATATATATATATATATATATATATATATATATATATATATATATATATATATATATATATATATATATATATATATATATATATATATATATAAGTTTTTAGGATTTATATAAATATGTATAACATATTTTAGCAGTTGAGATTCTAAACAGTTGGATTGGTTTTTGTTTGTTTCTAAATATTTAAAATTATTACTATTAGTGAGTACATACTATGATACAAATTTTAAATTTGCTTAAAAAAAATCAGCCATTTTTCTAATTTTTCTGTAGATTTTTTATTTGGGTTACTATATTAATCAGGTTCATTTTTTGACTTAAGCAATAGCAGATTTTCTTGCCTTGGATAGACACCAGTCTATCCAAGGCTTGAAATTTCTTCTTGGTTTCAATTAAAAAAAAAAAAAAGTTTTGCAAATGCAGAGATCAGCCTGATAATTTTATTAGATATGTGAAGAATTTAAGGTGCTTGATAAAGGAAATTCTATTTGTGACTTTGTCAAACAACGAGACTATGGCTTTCTTACTTCATATTTCCCAAATTTTTGTAATATATTGCTATTCTAAAAAAGGAAAAAATAGAGTTGAAATCCGTGTGCAGTTTTTAAATTTAGTGCCCTAGAGTTAAATTCAGTTGGATTATCTTATATACAACTTCCAATATATTTTTTATAGGTTTGTGTTATTTAAGCACAGCTTCTGGGTATAAAAAGAGTGATACAATTAATTATGTTCAGATATGAGATTATAATTCAAATACAACAATTTAGCTTATCTACGATAGCATAGTTCTCACTCAAACCTTTATTATTCAATTTTCCATAAAACTTAAGTTACTAATCCAAACTTTTGTCTAGTTAGTTATCTAGAGTTTTCAGTTTTTTAATTTACATTGATTTATGTAGTATACGTAATTATCTATCGCACTTAATATTGTTTTCTGCACTCCCAAAGTCCTCGTGTATACGAGGCTATAAGTTTAAATTTTATAAATATCAAAAGGGCTATTATTTGGTAATCGTTAATTTTATTGCATATATAATTCGTCAAGTGAAATTTTATCTTCAAAAACATTTGTTTTTTCCAGGAATGAATAGCGGCATGGGAATTATTTTTAAAGCTTTAAAAAAAAACAACCCATTAATACATTATATTAATGTTATTATTAATTGATTTTTAAAGTCAACATAGAATGAATGACTTTTCAGTAGTTTTTAAATATCATTTTCCTATTCGTAAGAAAAAATCTTCTTTTTTTAAAAAAAAACAACCCATTAATACATTATATTAATGTTATTATTAATTGATTTTTAAAGTCAACATAGAATGAATGACTTTTCAGTAGTTTTTAAATATCATTTTCCTATTCGTAAGAAAAAATCTTCTTTTTTTAATTTTATTTGTTGTGTTACACACTACTTAGGAATTTCTATCTACACTGCACAAATGAAAAAAGTTCTTAGGGTTTGAATAAAGTTTTTTAAGTATAGTAATCAAAAATAAAGCTTACGATCAGTTTGGCTACGGTTTCAGGTCCAGGAATATTCTCACATGAAAAATATTTTACTTGAAGTAATATATATATATATATATATATATATATATATATATATATATATATATATATATATATATAACATTAGAATTTGAATAAAACAAATCATGAATGGAAAATTAAGGCTCGTTTTTTCGGAAAGGGAAAATAAGTTTTCAGCATCGAGATGTTCGATATATGATATTCTATTAAAAACATTTGATAACCCGAAAGTTTGTAATTATTTAAAAATATCCAGACTCATTAAGGAAGTAAAACTTCTCACAAATATAACAAATCACACAAGGTTTTGATCCAATTGAACTTAACACATTTTTCTTGGCATTCAACTTGTTTCTCACTTTTTTCATTTGTTATAAAAACTTTTTTCTTTTGTTTATAATGATATCCGGTATGATTTATGATATGATTGCATTAAACGATCTATTTTCAACAGAAAATGAGGACACTGTTATTCTTTACAAAAGAAAAAAAGCAGATAGGGAATATCATCGTATCCAAATTGTTTGGTTCTTTCAAAAAATTTATAAAAGAAAAAAAAATTGTAAAAACTGGTTTTCGATGTTTAAAAAATTATATTGCTACCCCTCTTTTCTACAAACCCTGCAGAATTTTCGCATTTGGTGTACCTCTTTCTTTATTTAGAAGTATATTTTTGAGTGACTATTACAAGAGAACTTATATTTTAAAGTTTTTTTCGCAAGAATGAACATTCGTAGAAATGGCAAATCTACGAAAGTTTAGGACATTTAAATACCGTTTTGAAATGGTAAAGGAGCGGATGGGCAGTAGATAAAATAAGATATATCTAAGGCTGGCATTTTTAATCTGCATGTATATAGTTAGGTTAATTTTGTATATTTTAGGTTCCTTATCAATATTGAAGTACTTTAATTTGTTGATATAAAGTATTAAAAAAATCAGCATAATAACTAAGGATTGACCACATCTTTAAGCACTTAGCAAGTAAATACTTAAGCAACAACAAAAATATTTTACAACATTTCTTTAATTCTTTTTTATCAATTCTTTAACTTTTCATTAAGCAAAGTAAACTTAAGTCAAATTAAAATCATAATACATCTTTTAAAAAACTTCAAGTATTGAAAAAAAACTTCAAATATGGAGAGAAACTGTTCGCAGCAATAAAAATACTTAAATATTATAAATAAAAGATATCAAAAACTCGACAAAACTCATCACTTTTTACTCTTCCTTTCTGTATTACAAGATGGACAATACCATTTTCCTTTCGGCTTATGGGTAAGGTTTACACACCCAAAATGAAACCATTCAATAGGACAGTCATCATTGTCACAACCAATCATATCACCATAAGAAATACTATTACATAAACAGTATGTAGGTTCATCAGGATCAATGACATCATGATCTTCAGAGTTGTGCTCCTTGTCTTTTTTCCTTTTTTTATTTTTTGACATCTGTTTGCTTGGTTTTTTGGCAACTTTTAGAGGGGTTTTTTTCTCATTTTTTTTTTCTTCATCCTTTACTTTATGATGAACTAGTTTTTCTTTTTTCTTATAGTTGCTGCTTCGCAGCCTAGAGTCTTCATCTTCTATTTCTTCTGTTTCCTCCTCTTCTAATTCATCTTTTAGTGTTTGATATATTTTTTCCACTTTATCACTGCCTTTTTCAATAGTTTTTCCTCTTCTTGGTCGTTTTGGTTTCTCAATTGAACTTTTGATTTGTTTCTCAATTAAAGTAACTTTTGAAGGTTTTTCCATTTTCATGCCTGGATTGGGAATAGACTTCATAAAGTTATCATCCTTTTGTTCAACATCAGCTGCCTCTGCATCTCTCAATACCTGCTGGTTTCTTATTTCAGCCAAATCCAGCATCTGAGATATAAGTTGCAACTTTTCATCAGCATATTGCTGAGACTTCACTAAGCATTTTTGCAGTTTACTCAAAAGTGACCTTCTTTCTGTTTGAGATTCTTCATTATGATATAAGTTAGAAAAGTGAGAAATTTGTCCAAGATTTTTTCTATAAAACACATCATATTCATGTATCTGGGTCACCAATCTTTGGACTTCAAGTGGCAAACTCTCTAAACAATCCATATAAGATTCAACAAATTCTAGACTTGGCACCATTGTTGGAGAATGTGGTTGTTGTGTCATGGCTGAAACAGGTTTAACAAAGTAAGATTTCATACTCAAAACATATAAAGCAAAATAGAACATGTTATACAGGTACTTAAAGTAATCACAATTTATATTTACAAAAAATATAAATTTACAAAATATTTATACAGGTTAGCTAGATGCCTATAATTTATCTTGTATGAAGGTTAGACATTGGTGTATCTAGTTTTCTGATGCTTTAAATGAGAGATTAAAACATTCAGTAAACGACTATCATAGGTTATATTATATAAATAATACACCTATAACACCAATACCTGATGACATACCTTCAAACATACCGTAGATACAGCAACCTACTGTATTAGATACCATCAATCTCGCTACATTCTGACTTACATATTTGTTTGTTTTATTGAAATGCTGTTGTAGCTAACTGGTATATATAATCTAAATAATGAAAAAGTATCGGAGAAACTTGGTACACTTAGAATTAATTACAAAATTTAAATTATAGTATATCATTAATGTTTATCATCAGTATGAAGTAAAAAATACACAGATCGTATCTGCGAATCTAATAAAAACTTTGTTTTGCATAACGCGATTCGAAATGGTAGCTTGAATATAAGGGGTCCCGGTGTCATGTTAATATTTTACTCCGTTGAAATTTTACTGCGCAGTAAATTTTTAACGCTATAATTTTACTGCGCAGTAAAATTTTAACGTTAAAAATTTACTGCGCAGTAAAATTTTAACGTTAAAAATTTACTGCGCAGTAAAATTTTAACGTTAAAAATTTACTGCGCAGTAAAATTTTAACGTTAAAAATTTACTGCGCAGTAAAATTTTAACGTTAAAAATTTACTGCGCAGTAAAATTTTAACGTTAAAAATTTACTGCGCAGTAAAATTTTAACGTTAAAAATTTACTGCGCAGTAAAATTTTAACGTTAAAAATTTACTGCGCAGTAAAATTTTAACGTTAAAAATTTACTGCGCAGTAAAATTATAGCGTTAAAAATTTACTGCGCTCGTTATTTTTTTACTGTCATCAAGAAAAGAAGAGATGTTAAAGTTTTTGGGAGGGGCGGGTAAAAATATACATGTTTTATAAAACTAAGGGCACTTCAATTTTTCTTTTAATGAAACTTTTATAATTTAATGCATACATTAAATGATAGTTTACTTTCCAGGCCAGATTTTGTGTCACTTTTTTATGTAAAGTTATGCATTTTCCCTTATTTTTTTTGCAATACATCAATTTGTTGTCTATAATTGCAAAGTTTTTACATTGCCTTTTAAAGTTTGCCTTTTTTCCTCTCTCATTTACACCTTCAGGAAACTTTTTGTCATTCAAGTATTTCCTCATATCATAAAAGTTAATATTTTTGTACATCTTGAAAACGCCAAAAAAATAAACGCCAGAAACTGTATATTAAAATAGTCAGTAAAAAAATAACGATAGCAGTAAAATTCCAACGTTGAAATTTTACTGCGCAGTAAAATTTTTACGTTGGAATTTTGCTGCGCAGTAAAATTTTAACGGCAGTAAATTAAAAACGCTACACCGGCAACTGAAAATGTAGCAGATGAATAACTTGGGCTAAAATGGAACAGAGGGGTAGCCATTAGGTATTCTTTTTCTTACTACGGCGTCTTTTTATGAGTTTCATTTTTGTTACTTAGGTTTAAAATAAACACTGCACGTGTAAAAAAGGAACTTCAAAAACAAATTTATATTTAGAAGGTTTTCTATGACTCTATACACCTTGTACAAAAAGTTTAAACACACTTGTTTTTTTTGAAAGTTATGGTAAGTTTGGACTGGTGCAAAGAGAAAATCTGATGCAGGGTCTTCGTTTTTTGTTGTTTTTTTTTCTTAGCCAATTTTTAATTAAGAAAACAACTTTGAAAGAAAAAAATACAAAATCTAAATGTTTTTGATACATGCTTGTAATCGGCTTGGCATTGGTTCAATAAGATTCTCAATCATCTTGATTGATATTTCAAGCCACAGTTTTTTTAGTTCTTTTTTAAGCATTTCGTAACTAGTTATTTGCTTTTTTGTTAGTTGATAATCCATCCAGCTCCATAAATTTTTGATCGGGTTTAAGTCAGGTGATCGTGCTAGCCAAGTCATGAGTCGAATACTACTTTTAACGAAATAATTGGTAATTGAATGTGCTGTATGACATGGAGCATTGTCTTGTTGAAATAACCAGTTTTGATCATTCTGGAATAAATCGCAACTAGGAATAAGCGAGTTTTCCAAAATGTCACGATACCCAACTGATTCAATCTTCCTTCGTATATTTTATGACAGCCAACGCCTGAGCCTGTTATGCATCCCCATATGCCGACAGAGCCACCACCTTTTTGAATACGGCTGTGTATGTGTTGCTTCAAATATTTTTCCCTGTTTTTGAGACGAATAAATCTCTTGTTTTTTCTGTTAATAATTTCAAAATTCAACTCATCGCAAAAGATAGCTACTTTCCATAGTTCCACTGAATAATTTGAACGCTCTTTGCACCATTTTTTTCATTTTAGACGATGGGTTAACGACAACATAGGCTTTCTTACGGGATGAAGCGAATTTAATTCTTTTTTGCGTAATAACTTACTTATTGTCGAACAACTAACTGTTTTCTCTACAAGTGAACATTTGATTTCTGCACTCAAAGCTGATACTCCTGCTTTTGGGTTGCGTCTGCTAAGCGTATATAGCATGTTCTCATCGCGAGCTGACAGTTTTTTTTTCGAGGTTTATCATTGAAACTACCAGTCAATAAGTAATTTTTTATTGTTGTACAAACGCTGAATTCAGAAATATTCAAGTGTTTGCTGATTTGTCGATTGCTCATTTTCATTTTATGCATGCCAATGACTTGCCATTTGATTTTCGATGAGACAGCTCTTTTACCCATAAAAATATGATCTTTTGACAAAGTTTTATCAGTTGAAAATGGCTGAAGGTTAAATCAAGTTGTAGACGCAGTTTTTTTGCAAAATAAAATAAGAATAATAGATAGCAGGCTTTTGAGTGATGAAAATGCGAAAGACTGCAAGAAAAAATCAATCAGTTAACAAGAGTTACGAATTTTCTGATCAAAGTGCGTCAAAAAATTGAAAGGACTTAATAGCTCCGTTAATTTTTTCATCACCCTCCACTTTCTTTATGGTATCCTTGTAATTTTTTTTTTTTTATATCTCTAAATCGATAAATTAAACCATTAGTATAAATAAACATAAAAAATGCGGACTACATCTCATCAATTTATCAGGTTATCATTTCTTAAAAGAATTATACACGTTAAAAAAACAAGTGCGTTTAAACTTTCTGTACAAGGTGTATAAGATAAAATTAGGAGCGAAAACGTTTGGGCCGGATTAAAATGAAAGGGTGTGCTTAGAAGACTGTAGCCTTGTCCTTTACAAAAAACAGGATCCACTAACATTTACATTCTGGTATTGAAGAAATTTACTAGCAAAAATTTTCAGCAAATGAACAAACTTTCGAAGCAAAAAAATTGCAAATTTATTGAAAATTTTTTTTATCTGACTGAAAAGTTTTTTAAATCTGACTTTAATGTTTGATATTTATTATTCTATTAAAAACTACTCTTTATTACGCCATTAAATAATAGTTTTTGCTCTCTTTGCCTTCCATTGTTTTAACTCCATGTTTAGAAATGTATTCAATTTAATTCTTTTTTTCATACAATATACTTCCGAATTATAGAGGTACAATATTCATAAAGACCACGCTTTTTGATATCTTTAGGAGAAGTAGCTTCTTTTCTAAATTTGATAAAACCATTGTTTATCGCTTTGAGATACGTTATTTTTAAGTGTTATTGCATTTTAAATGCAGCTTTTATACATTTTTACATCAGCATCATCAGATTTTTTCAACAAGTATCCAACAAGTGTCTGTATTAGGTATGTAAAAAGACTCATGTCAAATCAATGAAATACGAATATACTATTTTTCTTCACAAAAAATGTTGCAGAGTTTATAGATTTTTGGAAGCATACATCGGGTAAACAATCAGCCTCATTGAGCAACTAATTTTTAAAGCTTTATGTAACATAAAGAAGAATAGGTATTTGCATTTATAAATGTTGCTAAATAATATGTTTGCATCTGTAGTTATAAGTAATTCAATTTTTCGTTAGCATTTGGACTCAAGTTTTGAATAGAGCTCAAAACAGGTCTGCATTGCTGCGAATACCAAGTTCTGCATTTTGTCCTGTGAACTCAGATCTCCGTACTTCAAACGAAAAAATCGATGTCTTGCTTGATGAGAAGTCTGATTACTGGATCAATGTAATTATCATCTTTGACAATTTATTCTAAACTGGTCAGATTCAAATAGAAAAAACATGTATTACATTTTTTTGATTGGTTGTTTTTATTCAATATTTTTTTTTAACTTTAGGTATCTAATGCTCTTCATTTTTTACCGCCTCAGTCCTGCAACGAGATATCTTTTATTTGGATGTCTGAAAAAACACACTTCAAGCATTTATATCAGTACATTGTAACCACA
The DNA here is from genome assembly GCF_058129835.1 of Hydra viridissima. Classification (NCBI taxonomy): domain Eukaryota; kingdom Metazoa; phylum Cnidaria; class Hydrozoa; order Anthoathecata; family Hydridae; genus Hydra; species Hydra viridissima. Next base: position 17,104,963 of record NW_028324301.1, on the reverse strand, counting down.
AAGGATGAATCGTCTGCAAAAAACGAACCAATGGAGATAGATGCTAGTGAATATGTGGTTCGCAACTGTCGGGTACTAACAGAGCAACCTCTAACAACTGGAGATTGGGATGTGGATGGTGAAAAGGTTTTACTGATTTAACTGTATTTTTGAAATGCCTAAACTTATTCTCATAATCAATATCTAAATAATCTTATTATCCTAATCTTGTTCAATAAACATTTGAAGTTGGTGACGAGCTATTATTGAAAGTGCTAACATCCATAAATACTACAACTTCGTATGTTGAAAATTAGGCACCTTATCTAATGTAAAACGTTCATGAAGTTGATTTTTTAGAATAAAAACTCTTAATTTTAAGATTTGGTTGGATGAAAAAAACAATCTAGTTTATTTTTTGGCTACCAAAGATACACCTCTAGAGAAACATCTGTAAGTCTTGTTTTTTTAGTTAAGTTTGGTATATGTTCTTTACTTAAAATTTCCAGCAAACAATGTGCAATAAATGTCTACAACTAAATACAAGATTGCATCATTTTCAGTTACTGCGTTTCTCTTGCAACACCTCTTTCGATTCAAAGACTGACTCTGCTTGGTTATTCTCATTCTGTCACGCTAAACAAGGTAGAGTTTTCTTCTTTAATTCCTGTTTATCCATTTCCAGTTTATCTTCGTTTATGCTTCTTCATTCTTTCATTTTTATTTTCAGGATTGTTCATACGCTGTCATAGTGTCATCTTCAGTGTCTTCTTTTTCCCATGTCAACCTGTGTAAAATTGATGCAACTATTAATTCTCCAGAACAAGCAAAAATATCTTTGCATAGTGCTGGTTGGGTGGAAGCTCCAAGAGGTAACGTTGTATTTTTAAACTTGCTGTTGACCAGATCTTGTACTAAGAACTAAGTACGGCATCAGATTTTACAAAAACTTTTCATTCCTGATAGAAGTCCTTTAAGTTTAACTAACCAATTGCACATACATTTGGTTAATATACAAATGTTTGAGTTTTAAGAAACTGTTAGTTTTGCATTTAAAAAGTTTCTGCGCCTACTGTTGTTGGTTGTTTGGAAAGTGGCAAGAAATCTGATCAAGTGCTACGGGATATCTTTTTGTTGACTTCCTGACCAGGATGCCTGTTTATTTTTTTTAACTAGTATTTAGCTTGGTGTTACTTTTGGAACAATTTTGTTTTTAGACGTCCTTCCCAACTCAAGACTTCCTGAACTACTTAGGTACAAGAACTCACAAGGTAAGATTCTGGGCTTTTAAGTAAAAGCTGAAATATTTAGTGAAAAGTTTCTTTTGGTCATCTGAGTTAAAATCAGAGGGCTGTTCCCAAAACATATAAATTTTTTGCAACATTCAATAATGGTGGAAATACTCTGATGGATTTGTTTGCACCATTATTGATTATCAAAAAATCTTTCGGATTATTTGCACCATAATTGATTGTTGCAAAAAAGTTTTTTTGATTGTTGTTTTTTCTGTGTTCTTATCGCCTCCTTCAAACACTCTTCCTTTTTTAAATGTTAATTTTACTGTGCTGTAATAACTAATAAGAGCACGGCCTCTCATCCAGGTATCCCGTGATATTTCTCTTGTTCGCCCAGCTACTCGGTCTTTTTAAAGCCTGAAAAAAATACTCACCTTCATAATAGCGATCAGTCAATAATGAGTTTTCTTTTTATGAATTACTTAAAATCATGTTCTTAGGTACAGTAAAAAGGTTTACCTTCTAAACAACTGTTTTCAATGTTAGAATTTTTGAGAAATAAGGGGGAAGGTTAATAGTGTATGAAGATGTTGTCTCGGGGTTATTTGGAAGGAGTACGGAGGTTGGGGTTTGAGGACTGTTTAGGTAAGAAAAGGCAAGTGCTTTTGGCAAGGGTTTTATTGTTTTCTTAGGTGGTTTCTTATTGCAATAGTTCCCAATATATATTTCTTAACATACAATGGTGGTTAATATTCTTTATTCATTGTGTTGTTAACTTTGTTAACTTCTGTCTAGAGTTTTTAGCATGTGTTAATTGTTCTTATGTCTACTTCTCATTTATTTACATGACAGGATAAAAAAACATTTGGAGTTGAATTCTAAAAAGAATTCAGTGTCAAAATAAAACCTTCTTCAGTTTAACATCCTTAAACTTGGCATCATTTTAAAGTATTCCTGATGATATCTCAATTTCGACATCATCGAGTTTTGAACAGTTTCTGAAAGGAAATGTTTTGTAGTACTATAGAAATTGAATACGTAAACATATGACGTTAGCATTTTTCATGTTTATCTTCCGTAAATATGACTTCATTCTGAGGCATTTCTATATGTATCTCAGGTTGTACCAAATTAGAGGACTCTTGAACCCTTCCTAAAATAAGTTAAAAAGCATCGCTATAAGGTTTCTTTCAGATAATCTCATAACTCGATGGGATAATTGACGTGACCATTCTATATATGTGCAATATTCTTAACCATTAATGACCATTCTTAAATGCAATAATTGACGTGACCATTCTATATACGTGAACTTTATTTTAATCGGTGCCAATGTTTTTGCACACCTTCGAAGAGTGTTCTGAGTCAGTATCTTTTTCAAATGAACCGTTTCCTTGAGAGCGATACATTCAACGTACTTTTCATACTTGCTACACTAAGATTACATGCGTTCACCTTTTTTAAACAAAAACCTCTCCCCATTTTCAAACCATTTATTCGCTAATTCTTAGCGAATCAAAATTTAAGTGTAATTTTAAATTAAACCGACCTTTTTAATTTACACAACTACCAAGCATTTTAAAAAATACGACTAGAATTTTCGTTTAAATAATTACACAAATATTCTTCTTTTACGTTGACCAACTTCTCATTCTTTACGAAACTCATTTTTCTGCTTTTTTGTTTTCTTCTATTATAAGGCGCACCGAGACTTTAGATAAAAGTGTATTTAAACGAGCAACCATTTCTCTTGTGTCTTCCATTAGACCAGCGGTTATCAAAGAATTGTCAAATAACTAAACAAGAAAAGTTTGATGTATCGAAAGTCTTATCGAATTCGATGAGTTATAAAAAGTAGAACAATTAGTTTTCTGACGTTTTTCCATACACTATGATTTCTTATTTCTATATATATAAAAACAAAACCGTTTAAAAGCATAAATAAATTAACTATATAAACATAAAAAATGGATATGTAAATAAATTATTGAGCTGGGAAGCAGTAATTGAAAAGTAGTTAAAAAAAACTAATCATCCCCTAAAAACTGATTACTTTAGATCTATTACAGGCTTTTAAAAATTAGGTGTTTTTGTTGTAAATAAAATTAAACTCGTTTGTAAAGAGTAACCGAAATTACCTGTTGAAATAAAACCTTCTTCAGTTTAACATCCTTAAACTTGGCATCATTTTAAAGTATTCCTGATGATATCTCAATTTCGACATCATCGAGTTTTGAACAGTTTCTGAAAGGAAATGTTTTGTAGTACTATAGAAATTGAATACGTAAACATATGACGTTAGCATTTTTCATGTTTATCTTCCGTAAATATGACTTCATTCTGAGGCATTTCTATATGTATCTCAGGTTGTACCAAATTAGAGGACTCTTGAACCCTTCCTAAAATAAGTTAAAAAGCATCGCTATAAGGTTTCTTTCAGATAATCTCATAACTCGATGGGATAATTGACGTGACCATTCTATATATGTGCAATATTCTTAACCATTAATGACCATTCTTAAATGCAATAATTGACGTGACCATTCTATATACGTGAACTTTATTTTAATCGGTGCCAATGTTTTTGCACACCTTCGAAGAGTGTTCTGAGTCAGTATCTTTTTCAAATGAACCGTTTCCTTGAGAGCGATACATTCAACGTACTTTTCATACTTGCTACACTAAGATTACATGCGTTCACCTTTTTTAAACAAAAACCTCTCCCCATTTTCAAACCATTTATTCGCTAATTCTTAGCGAATCAAAATTTAAGTGTAATTTTAAATTAAACCGACCTTTTTAATTTACACAACTACCAAGCATTTTAAAAAATACGACTAGAATTTTCGTTTAAATAATTACACAAATATTCTTCTTTTACGTTGACCAACTTCTCATTCTTTACGAAACTCATTTTTCTGCTTTTTTGTTTTCTTCTATTATAAGGCGCACCGAGACTTTAGATAAAAGTGTATTTAAACGAGCAACCATTTCTCTTGTGTCTTCCATTAGACCAGCGGTTATCAAAGAATTGTCAAATAACTAAACAAGAAAAGTTTGATGTATCGAAAGTCTTATCGAATTCGATGAGTTATAAAAAGTAGAACAATTAGTTTTCTGACGTTTTTCCATACACTATGATTTCTTATTTCTATATATATAAAAACAAAACCGTTTAAAAGCATAAATAAATTAACTATATAAACATAAAAAATGGATATGTAAATAAATTATTGAGCTGGGAAGCAGTAATTGAAAAGTAGTTAAAAAAAACTAATCATCCCCTAAAAACTGATTACTTTAGATCTATTACAGGCTTTTAAAAATTAGGTGTTTTTGTTGTAAATAAAATTAAACTCGTTTGTAAAGAGTAACCGAAATTACCTGTTGAAATAAAACCTTCTTCAGTTTAACATCCTTAAACTTGGCATCATTTTAAAGTATTCCTGATGATATCTCAATTTCGACATCATCGAGTTTTGAACAGTTTCTGAAAGGAAATGTTTTGTAGTACTATAGAAATTGAATACGTAAACATATGACGTTAGCATTTTTCATGTTTATCTTCCGTAAATATGACTTCATTCTGAGGCATTTCTATATGTATCTCAGGTTGTACCAAATTAGAGGACTCTTGAACCCTTCCTAAAATAAGTTAAAAAGCATCGCTATAAGGTTTCTTTCAGATAATCTCATAACTCGATGGGATAATTGACGTGACCATTCTATATATGTGCAATATTCTTAACCATTAATGACCATTCTTAAATGCAATAATTGACGTGACCATTCTATATACGTGAACTTTATTTTAATCGGTGCCAATGTTTTTGCACACCTTCGAAGAGTGTTCTGAGTCAGTATCTTTTTCAAATGAACCGTTTCCTTGAGAGCGATACATTCAACGTACTTTTCATACTTGCTACACTAAGATTACATGCGTTCACCTTTTTTAAACAAAAACCTCTCCCCATTTTCAAACCATTTATTCGCTAATTCTTAGCGAATCAAAATTTAAGTGTAATTTTAAATTAAACCGACCTTTTTAATTTACACAACTACCAAGCATTTTAAAAAATACGACTAGAATTTTCGTTTAAATAATTACACAAATATTCTTCTTTTACGTTGACCAACTTCTCATTCTTTACGAAACTCATTTTTCTGCTTTTTTGTTTTCTTCTATTATAAGGCGCACCGAGACTTTAGATAAAAGTGTATTTAAACGAGCAACCATTTCTCTTGTGTCTTCCATTAGACCAGCGGTTATCAAAGAATTGTCAAATAACTAAACAAGAAAAGTTTGATGTATCGAAAGTCTTATCGAATTCGATGAGTTATAAAAAGTAGAACAATTAGTTTTCTGACGTTTTTCCATACACTATGATTTCTTATTTCTATATATATAAAAACAAAACCGTTTAAAAGCATAAATAAATTAACTATATAAACATAAAAAATGGATATGTAAATAAATTATTGAGCTGGGAAGCAGTAATTGAAAAGTAGTTAAAAAAAACTAATCATCCCCTAAAAACTGATTACTTTAGATCTATTACAGGCTTTTAAAAATTAGGTGTTTTTGTTGTAAATAAAATTAAACTCGTTTGTAAAGAGTAACCGAAATTACCTGTTGAACTAAAAGGTCGGCCAACAATGGATTCGAATTTTTCAGTTGATTTAGAGATCGGATTAGTTCATGGCTAAAGTAGAACAAATAACATGGACGACATCCTCAAACCCTACTTTAACAAAACTGAAGTACCCTTTTATAATTAGCATTACTATGATCTATCAGACCAAATATTTACCTTATGAAATATTTAAACGATTATTCGTTTCAATATAGTGAATACTTTAAATAGTGCGCATCATTACTTATATGGTGAGTCCGTATTTATATAGTGCTATTAAGAAATTGCATTTCTTTTTCACAACATAATCATTTAAATAATACACAATATTTATCGCATACCTAGGGTTTATCTCAAACGTTGGCTGTAAAATATCAAACTTCATATTTAAAAGGTCTGCATTTGGACCTGACTTTACAAATTTAAGCCATCTTCTGGCTGATCCCATATCTGGAACGGTTATCATTGCAGGATGTGTCGAGAGTCGCCTAGATACTTTGATGTTAGGAACCTTAGACTTTCCTAGAGTTTTTTGAATCCAATCCAAAAGCTCAGATGTTTCAGTTTGTGATAGAGTTTCAGTAGCTAGAATTTAATATCATCAGTTTATTGTTAAAAAAACTATTTCTATCAAAATCTGTGCAAATGCAATTCAATGAACTTTCAGAAAAAAAAGTTATTCAAAATTAAATTTTCTATCTTAATCTTGCCTTAAAATGCATCCTTAACATTATTAGATATTCAAAAAACTTTCTTTTAAATCTCACTTTCTGATTCTTCATTAGCTTGCGAGGAATCATTTCTTGTTAAAAAATTTTCTGCAGATGTTATGTTTTTCTTTTGAAACTCTTTAAGAGCTGCAAGGACAACTTCATCATTTTCATCGTAAGTGAATAATACCTCCACATTTTGATTTTTTAAAGCTTCAAAGTAAGGTGATGATTCAGCCAGCTCACGACTAAAAATACAAAAGGTGTGGCTGAATATACTCTAAATACAATCAAAGTGCATCAAAATACGAACAAAGTGCATCAAAATACAATCAAAGTGCATCAAAATACAATCAAAGTGCATCAAAATACAATCAAAGTGCATCAAAATATAATCAAAGTGCATCAAAATACAATCAAAGTGCATCAAAATTCGAACAAAAACAGGAAAGTATTACCTTGGAGCACATAGAAAGAAAATTTCTTTTTGATCCTCTTTCATATCTGCTACATAATCAGTTAATGTTTTCAATTCACCAGGCCGTCCTTTTGATGATTCAAAGCGTAACAACTTTGAGATCTCTTCTCTTTGACTTGATGATTGAGTCATAACAACTCCTTCTCTGAAAAAATTGCCGCATTCTTTCATAAACTTGTTAAATTTTTCTGAATCCTTTTTTGATTGTTCAATGAAGAAACGTAGTAGTTTAGCAACTATAACTTCACTTAATTTATGTAGAAGGTTGCTATCTTGAAGAAGTTCGCGACTTAAATTTAATGGAATGTCCTCGCTATCAACTACCCCACGCATAAAACGCAACCAGTCTGGAAACAACTTAGGAGACTTAGATTGGATAAGAATTTTTCGGCTATAAAGACTCACACCAGATTCCATTCGGCCAAAACCAAACATTTCTGGTATGTTTGTAGGTACATAGAAAACACTACGAATATTTAAAGGAGCATCGGCCTGGTACATAAGTGAGTATCTAGGAGTATCTGATGTGTTAGATATAAATTGGTAAAACTCTTTGTGTTCTTCATCAGTGACATCACGTTCAGGTTTTGTCCACAACGCCTAAAGAAATCTTTTAAAAAATTAGCAACTTTATTACATATTAACCCTTTAGAAAAATATAGAAAATAACATTTGTAACATTTTGCAACAAACAAAAATAGAAAACTTTCATTCAAAAGTCAAAAGGTGTTTGAGCCAGTGTGTTACTAATAAGTTGATCCTATTAGAAACACTTGAAAATATGTAGAAAAGGGTTGCATCATTATATCATAAAAGTAATAGAATCAAAACTTATTTTAAAATGCAATCCTTAACATTTATAGCCTAAAAAAATTGATAAATTTCCACATAATTTTCAAAAGTTCAATATCTTTCTTTAATTTAATTTTATAAATTTACATAAGGCTGGCACAACAATTAAAATCAATATATAATTATATTATAAAAAAAAACAACTAAGGCTGATATACTTTTTCTTTTATATTTTTAGAATTTTTTTAATGCTTTACAGTAATCGTAGGTTTATTCAATATTAGTACATACAAATGAAGTTATAAAAAATAAAAAATATGCATTATTATACCTGAACATTGTTTAAAAGAGTGCCATTTAAATATATGGGAAATCCAACAAAATTACTGTAGCGCCTAATTATATCTAAACAAACATTTAAAAATACAAATTTCAGATAACCATGATTAAATCATGCTATTGAGTGGTGCATTAAAATTCCAAAAGAATGTAATCTTTATAATAATACCTTCCACAGTAGATTTTACTGAAAACCGTTTTTCTGTATCTTTTAAGTGAATAATAACTTTTGTTCCACGGGAAACACCTTCAGCCTCTGCAACTTCATATGTACCTGAGCTAATTAGTAAGTGATAAAACATTAATGATACTTTGAAGTCTTTATAAAAGAAAATTACAGTTATAATTAAAACTTAAAATTTAAAAAATTATATAGCAACCCGTCAGAGGTCCACAGAAAACCAGGACTGTTAACATCAAATGATTTAGTATAAACATCTATCTTTGAGCCCACCATAAATGTTGAATAAAAACCAACTCCAAATTGACCAATTATATTTTGAGTTGAAATGTCAGAAGTAGCCTTTTGAACAAATGATTTTGAGCCAGACCTAGCAATAGTTCCTAAATTTTCAATAAGTTCATTTTTTGTCATTCCTATACCAAAGTCTTGAATAATGAATAGCCCTTTCTCTTCATCTGTTGTTAAGTGAATTTCAAGTGGTAGGTTAGAATCAGATATAGTAGATCTGGTAAGCAACAAATGACGCAGTTTCTCTAGGGCATCAGAGGCATTAGAGACAATTTCACGTATAAACACCTAAAATATAAATTTAATTACTTTTTAAAATTACACCCTAAAAATACAATAGTTAGCAAAATAAGTCCTTATTTTTAGTTGCTGGGAAGTTTCATTAGTAATTAGCTATGGGGATAGTTTTTCAGGATATTGTGTAAAACTTCATTAATGAGTAGTTTTAATAATATCTAGTTTGTATTTTCAAAATTAGTTTTTAAATCTATGGATTGCAATAACTGTAGTTTGATTTTTTTATGCTTAATCAAAATGCATATTACACAGCTTTATCAGGCTTAATCACAGGCAGCAAAATAATGTTTTGCTTCCCTTATCTAAAACTATTGTATTTGTTCAATTTTGCCCACTCCTAATTTAAAAGTAGGATAACAAGTTGCATATGTGTTTTTACAATCAAGTTTTAAAAAGAAAAAAAAATCTTTTCATAAAACTTTACATTTTATTAGCACTCACATAGCATTTAAAAAATTATTAATTTTAAAATAAAGAGTTTACAAAAAAGAAAACTTGATGCATCTAGATCAGAAGTAAATAGAATTTAAAAAAATAATTCTGAAATATTTGTAAACTTACTTCTTTCTCTGAATAAAGTGACTTTGCAACAATATCCAGCAGCTGTCTTGTTTCAGCAAGAAACTCATGTTTAACTGTTGGCCCTGTAATTTAATAGGAAACTTTATCTCTCTTGTTTTAAACTATAAAAAAGTAAGTAGCTATATGAAAAGTTTGATCGAAGGAAATTATATTAGAACTTCAATTCTTAAAATTTTTTTTTGGACTTTTCTCAAAGAAAAAAATCTATAAACTGAGCATTAAAGCTAATGTTAGTGTTGTTTTAAAAGTTATTTGATTTCACTTAATATTGATACTTAGTAATGTAGCTAACATCTAAAATATGTATTGCTATGTATACCTTGAACAGTTTCCTTATCTGTTATCACATATGTACTTTCTTCAACTACTTCTTTTTCACTCTAAAAAATAACATATTACAAAATTTTTAATATTTTCAGGTGCAATAACACACCTGTTTCTGTGAACTGACATTCACAAAAACAGGTGTTTATAACACTTGCAACAAAATTTATTAACAAAAGAACTTTCTCAAAACAAAAGGGCACAAAAGATGTAATATTGTGATACTAAAATTAAAAATTATGGGAAAATTGCACTGCAATTTTGATGCAATGCAAAATCCATTCAGACACTTTGAAAGATTTGTCTCAAACATAAAGACAATGAGATAATTACTAATAGTATCAGCATTTCATTTAAAACAGTTACTTAAAAAACTATGTGGTTCTCTGGCGTTCAATGATTAAGCAAATGCATTAATAAATCTACGCAATGAACCTGAGATAAAAACAGACAAATAAACTTATTGAAAAAGAATAAGCAGAAAAAAGATTAACAAATAAAACTTACTGTTGAAGAATCTGTTGTGTAAAACCTTTGGTTTATAAAACCTAAAATAAAAAGTTTTTATTATAAAATTGCAGTTTTCTTAAGTAAATTGACATTTCTGCTAGCTTTAGCACATTTTGGGAGATTTCGGGACAAGGAATCCAATGAAACTACCTAAAATATTTTAGAATAAACAAATCTGTGAGTTACAAATAAATTATAAAATTACAGGTTCAAGCTTAAATTGTCAATTAAACCCAATTTTTAAAGTAAGTTTCCTTAAATAACTTAGATAAAATTGTAAAAAAGAATTAACAAATGGCCTCTTTATATAACTTAAAGGTAACCAACTTTTCAATAATGAAAGTTATGCACACCAGCAACTAGGAGCAAAACAATTTCTAACAGCACAAGATTAAAATAATTATATCTTTACAACAGCTTTGTGAAGATTTTAAGATATTCGTAATTTACTGAAATCCTTCAGTGGTGTAAAAATCAGAAAAATCTGATTTCAAGTGGCATGTCCTGGAAACATTTACATGAAGTGACCCAAAAAGCTACTGTATACTGCACATTTACTTAGACAAAAATTTATTATGGAAATGAAAACTTGGTTTGTTATGGCAGTTTTCATGAAAATAATTTAACAAGTTATTTTTAATCTTTTTTGGTTGGTGTAACATTATATATAAACAATCCTTAAAAAGATTACACACGGAGTGGACTCAATCAGCACAATAATTTTCAGGAATTTCAGAGTTTATTAAAAAAACATTAACTTGATTAATATTTTTTTAGTTTCTGATATATATATATATATATATATATATATATATATATATATATATATATATATATATATATATATATATATATATATATATATATATATATATATATATAATATTGACTTGATCTATATTCATTTTTACAAATGTTGCTTATTTCCCAGTGAATATACTTTATCTAATCTAATGCATACAAATGCTATTATTCTTAATCAAAATTTAGTTACCATTAGATACTTTAGTACACTTTATTGAGAAGCCTTGTCCAGGACGAAAGTATATTGATGGAAAGGATCTCTTTGATATTGTTAAAAATGTGGCGATGTTCTGATTTCTAAATGTTCGAAGCGTGCTCCTGAGTGCCATTTTGTTTTACCGACCTAACGTAAAGTCAAAATTTACATTTTAAGTAATATTTGCTTTTTCTATTATTTCTATTTTTCAAAACTGTGAGCCTTTAAAACTTTTAAGACATATACTCTTTTCAAATGAAATTGGCACCAAAAAATGCGGTAAAGAAAATATTATACACAATACAATCCCATTTTAATTTCACCATTACGGTGTTACTAAAAAGCGAAGTTAACTGACCACGGTTATCATGGATTATGATAATGCCAACCCAGCTGACCCAAGAACGCCACATATATAGGGTGATAGCGTACACATCAAGGTTCCCCGTGATGCAAATTTTGAAATCTTTTAATTTTTCCGCAGAAAGTAGTTTACAGGTAGGTACACCTTAAAAACACAAACACCTTAAAAACTACAAAGTCATAATTTATGTTCTTGTCAAGTATTGTGTGAGCTTTAGCGCATAGTATTATTTGTTTTGAGACTCCCATATAAATACTCTCTCCAAAATAATACAAGTTCGATTATTTTTATATTAAAAAGATGCGATAAAAACAATTTCAAATTAAAAAATAAATTAATTTTAAAATAAAAAAAAAAAAAACACTTTTTAGCATGGATAAGCACCAATTTGAAAATAAGTTTGCAATTCCTTTTTTTTAGATAACTATATTGTTGCTACAGATAAAAATAAAAATTTTTTTCACAATATCTTTCTCTGGTTGCTAAAATGAGCTTTTTATTTACAGTAGAGACGCTTGTAAGTTTAAGGAGTACTAAGGTTAATACAAACATTGAGACACAAAGTCAAAATTTCTTTTCAGAATCAATAAGTTACATTTCAAAATAACATAAAACATTTCCCTAATTGATTTTATCGCTTTCCACGTTATTCAAATTGCCTTTATATTTATCATTTGTTTCGGTTGATGTGGCTAGTTTAATCATTACTGGCTTCATTCAATTAACTCTACAAGAAAATTTGCTGCATACTGATTTCTTTATTTCTTGGCAGACTGGGCACTCTTTAAAACCCTTTTCTGCACAAATGCCACTGCAAACACATTTTAATTTACATTTATAAAATTGTTCTTTTTCTTTATCTTTTTTTTCCTTTTTCCAATTTCAATCAACTCGACCTGTTCAATGATATTTTGGGCTTCCATTGACCCATGTATATTGGTGACACGAATTATTTTCGTTTTATTCATGTCTTTTGGCTTTACCTTGTTTACTGTAAGCAAACCTGATTTATCTTCTAGATTTTAAATTTTTTCATAACTTTCTTTCATAATCATCTGAACATAAATTTCCAATAATTAGCTGATCCATATCGATGATTTGTTTTTGCTAATTCTGGAAATGAATGTGGAGTAATTGGTGTTAAAAAAACATTTGCTGATGAACGTGTGCTTATTTTCTTTGGTGTACTTGGAACAAGACTGCTAGAAAGCTCTTGCTCTTGATTTTGAACCATACATTTAGCAGCCTGTTGAAATTTATTTTGTTGCATATTATTTACATTTAAACCTTTTTTACATATGTCAACTCTCTTTGCAGCATTACTTATGGTAACCCTGGAAGCCCATTTATCCCACATTCCTCCTAATATTGTCATGAAGCCTTCTCGGTTTATTGTTTGGAAAGTTGTAAAAAGTTCATCTCTTTTTTTATCATATTCACGATCCATGTTCTGATTAGGACTTTGATCCAACAGTTGAGTAACCCCAGTTGTATCAGGAGGACTTATAAACAAGTAAATTTTTTTTTGATGGAGAAAATGTAGAACATTGTTGTCAAATCTTGAACTGTGTCCATCTGCTAGCGTTACGTGTAGCATCTGCTAGCATTCCATGTTGGAATTAGGAATTGTAATACCGGTATACCGATTTACCGAGTTATCGGTAAATAGGAAATCATTTAGTTAAATTGAGTAATAAATAAAGTAAACATGAAACACGTTATTTGAAAATTAAATAAAGAAAACATGAAATACTTTAATTGAAAGTTAAAAGATTTTATTTAAATTTTGTAATATTTATTTTCTTGTCGATAATATAACATAGTTTATCGCCTGAGAAAACTTGATTAATATATATATATATATATATATATATATATATATATATATATATATATATATATATATATATATATATGTATATATGTATATATTTTCTCCTTTATAGTAAATTTGTGGGAGCTGGATTGTTTTTCACCAAAATTAGATCTCGATTAGCAGATAAGACTTGAGATATTTTATGTTTCTTAAAAAAATAATTTAAAAAAAATGCATTCTAATAAAAATTAAAGTACATTTATTGTAATTTTTTATTTCATATTGAAAGTTTTAAAAAATTCCCTGTAATTTACCGGTGAACCGGCATTTAAATTTTCATTTACCAAATTACCGGTAAATGAAAAAGTCGGTAAAATTGGCAAACCCTATCTAAAAGTTAGTTATCTCTGACACTAAAAAACGCTGAATCTGCCCCTGAGTCCAATGAGTATTTTTTAAGGAAAATCTAACCTTGGTGATGTTTTTTTTTTTTAAATATTGTTTAGTGTGGGAACATAACTGATTTTATTTTATTGGATAACATATTTTAAAATTAAAGGAGCTTGATGATAAGAATCTTGTCTTCTATATACTCCTCTGATTTTCTATTATATACTTTTATAAATGTATAAAACGGATAAAACAATTTAAAATGGTATTGAAGGACATAAATAAAAAAAAATTATTTAATTCTTTGTTACTATATTAATTTGTTTATAAAATCATTTTTTAAACATGTTTAAAATATGATTTTATAAACAAATTAATATAGTAACTTATTTGGTTGTTTTTAAAACAAAGCAGTTCAAATACTAAACTTAAGAGTTTTTATTAAAGAACAATAAAATCAATTCAAAAATAATTATTACAACAAGATACTTCTGTTGTAATACTTCGCTTAGCATACAAATTGTTTAATGAGTCAAAAGGTAGCAGGTGTATATAAAATCATCTTTGAAATACCATACAATATTAGAAACACATGTTGATTTTGATGCCAAAACTCTAAAATATTTTGTTCGTGCACTGAAAAATTTATATATTCACTGATTTCTTTTTTTTAAATCTAAACTTAAATTTTTGTAACTATCACTTCCAGAATCACCTTCTTCATCATCAAATGACAACTTAAATTTTTGTCACAATCACTTCCAGAATCATCTTCTTCATCGTCAAATGACAAAATTTTTTTTTTAATTCGTTTGTCACCTTTTTAATTATTTCACTAACTCTTTTTGCGAGATAAAAATCCGACAAAAGTTCTTTTACGCTTTTTAAATATTTCTTTTTATCGTATTTTTCCAAGAATTGAAAACTTTTATAATTTGAATCCAAAAAAATAGCACACAATAAAAAGCGATCATTCTCTAATTCTTATGAATCTTTGTAAGTTTGTGAAGATTCTAACAAATGCAATTTCAATATGACAATTAAAGGAGTAGTTTCACTTTTATTGTTACTTAGCTGCTTCTCAAGGTACTTTATACTTAGAATAATTAAAAAACACGTTGCATATGTATTGCCAGGTAGTAAAACACTTACTTGAATAAAGCTTAATAAAGCATTTACCGTTCTTTTTAAGTCAACAATTTCATCTTCATTGAGTGAATATTTTCTCATATATTTGTATTGTTTTCTCGAATTAAAGATATCTTGTACGTAGGAGTGAAATTTCAGCATTCGTTACTACTAGAAAAAGGGAGTTCTGGGACAAAATCATTTTTCATCATCGTTGTGAAATTTTCGATAATCGCGGGGTGAAAATTTTCTGGGGACAAAAATTGCGCCGACGACGACGACAAAAACATTTTTTTAATTTTTTCATGACGTGATATAACGCGTAATGAAAAAAAACTTTTTAATTTTTGTAAAGGTGTTTAAATCTTAAGAATTAGGCGTAATAATAGGCTTGTCCGAGAAGAAGGTAAAAGCTTCCGGATTGACCGACTTGCGCGTCGCCGGAGTTGAGAGTAACGACGAGTCTTCTGCCGGCTGCAACGCTGGGCATGGAATCTGCATTTGCAAAATTTATGTAAAAGGAGATGGTGGTGGTGAATCCGATGGTGGAGTTGGATTGTAACAGAAGTCCAGTCGATGTGTTGTTGAACGAGGATATGTTTGATCCGTTCCACGAAGACAAATAAAAATCTTCCAATTGAGACGAGGAAAAGATGCATTTGCTGTCACCGTCATATCCAGAAAAAGTAGTGTAATTGTTTGTATTATAAGGTGTCCAAGGACTGAGAACGGTTCCGTTTCCAGGAGGCACATTGCCGTCGTACATTC
Source organism: Hydra viridissima (assembly GCF_058129835.1). Lineage (NCBI taxonomy): Eukaryota > Metazoa > Cnidaria > Hydrozoa > Anthoathecata > Hydridae > Hydra > Hydra viridissima. The sequence continues at coordinate 17,089,145 of NW_028324301.1, read as the reverse complement.
GGACTCTCGATTCCCACCAGCTTCTAGAAGCTCCAGTGATGTGCATCCTGATGTATTTTAGAAAAACTCCATTTCCTTTTCCATTTGTGTCTAGCAAAACATATTCGTTTCCGTAAGTGGTGTTTAAATATCTGAACGTCCTGCAGTAAAGTTTGAAAAGAGGGATGGAGGCAGGAATGGAAGCAAGAGTGGAAATGAAAGGTTGAATCCAATAAGTGATGGAAGAGGTATTTTTGCTGACCAATTGGATGCTGATGTTTGTCCTGAACGGCATGTCAAGAGTAAAATATCCTCCCAACGAAGTGTTGCTTAAAACGTTGCATCCTTGCAAAGAATTGGCGTAAAAAGGGCCGCCGATGGGAGAAAAAAGCAAGTCGCAAGCAAGTCCAGTGCTGTCCACTCATATGCCTTCCGTGGTTTCTGAATAATTTCCAACGTTAATTTCACCATCTGTAAATATTCGAATGAAAACATTTCCAGGAAAGTTTCCATTGAGAGCCAACCATAACCTTCTTAGAACACCAGGTCCGTCCGAGTAAGTGAAAACTGTTGTCGTGGCGGCTGATGCCACCGTTTGCGATTTTAATCCTAAGGACGAAAAGCTTGAATTTGGAACAAGTCCTAAAAAGTTGGATTTTTGTAACAAAACGTCTGCGTAACTTTTTGTAGCGGCGTCTTGCGCATTTGACGGATTAAGCACATTGATCAATTTATGGGAATTCAAATCCAAGTCCGCTGTGCCAACTGAAGTTCCTTCTCCTGAAGAATGCGTGTCCACGTAATTTTTTGTGGCGGCATCGTGTGAGTTGGCTGGTTCTGCCAAATTATATATATCACATTATTTTTTATTATTTTTTTTTTTTACATGATAAATTATTAACTTTACTTTAAAAATATTTAAAAAAAAAAAAAACGATTAAAATATTTTAAAATTTCCGAAGCATCAACGTGAATGTTATTGAGATTTTAATGTAACAAAAGTTTTGGACTTTTTGTTCAAATGCCAGAATCAATGGTTTTAAAATTTCCAAAAGAATTAAAATTTTAAAAAGAATCAATGGTTGACAGAGTGCGAAATTATTTCTTGATTTGAAAATTTAATATAGATCTGCTTCATTTTTAAATGCATAAATATACGGGACAGTAATTTGTAGGTTTATGCTGCTAACATATTTTTAAAAATCTTTATTTAATTGAGCAGTGAGTGTCAACGATGAATAAGAATATCAACGGTGTCACAACTTTCTTAAGTGCAAATTTGCCCTGGTGATTAAAAAGTAACATACTCAAGACTAATAGAAGAAATAAAATGCAGCATTATTTCTTTGATATCAATTTATCAAAAAAACTAAAATTAACCAGTTTCAACAAAATTAATATGGTCTTCATCAACATGTTAGCTTTGTTGAAAGAAAAATTTATGAAAAAGTTGAAATTCGCTATTTCTAAATTTCATCTCAAGTTTTTTAAAAAAATATTGAAGTTCCACTTGTTGTTTTAAGGTAAAAATTTGGCTTTTGGACCCTAAGAGTTCACAGTTCCTAAAAATTGCTACTGAAACAAAAAAATTGCTTGATTCACCAAAAGATGAAATGAACAAAATTTCAATAATTCAGAAAATAGATCAAACTCACAACTGCCCACAAGAGAAGAAACACTTATAGTTCAAAATAAAACGGAGGAAACTCTATGAGACCATGAAGTTGTCCAAAAATATGAAATTATGCATTTTATCGAAAGCTGAACTGGCAGTTTATAATAAGAATGCAGAGAGTCAACTTAAAGAAAAACGGAGAATTTTTATTACTCATGTTGTACGACTTTACAAAAAACACTTCTATAGTTATGATAAACTTGTGAGAGATATGAAGCCAGAATCTTTTTTTAGAAAAGAACTTGAATTACCAAATTCTTTACTTGAATCTCGATCTAAAGTTTCTAAATACATAATGAAAAAGAAGAGTTTTGGCGGTTGTTAAGAAATATCGTTTGTAAAAAGTTGCTTTGTTCGAAACAAAAAGCAAGTTTAAATGTTCGAACTTTTCATGATCCAGGTGCTATGATTATGGCTGCTTCACAGCAAACTTCAAGACTTGATTTACTCTAAGGAAATCAAACAGTTTCACTAGGATTACTGTTGAAAAAGCTTTAAGTGCTCCAGAAAGTCAAAGTCAATACAGAAGTTGTGAAAAAGTTTGGTGACGAAGCAATTGTTTTCCTTTTATATGATGATTTTTCTAAAGAGCCAGTATAACCAGATTAAGACAGAGTGTACAAAAAGTAATGTTAATACTTTTCCAAATTACAACCAAGTACTAGCTGCAAAAGAAAAGTGTCAACCAAAAGGAATCACAGTTACTCCACTTCAAGCATATATTTCCAATCAAGACCTGATGAAACATACAGCTTAACACAATTTGTACAATGATACAGAAGTTTTATACAAAAAATCAAAGTTGCTAAAGATTGAAGGGGGATAGCTTAAGCTGTAGTTTTACTTTAAATTTGGTTTGATAATTATAATTTATTTAATACATTCATGCAAACAGAAGTAAACGGTATGGTGCCTGATGGCAGTACTATTTAAATCATTCAACTTGTTCCACTTCAAATCTGTGTCGAAGAAAAGTCAAACCACCTATTTATAATAATCCATCACCTAATAATACTCATGTATGTCGACCCATAAGAGTGTGTTATAAGCGAGAAACCAAGGACTCTATAAGGATTAAAGCAAACGAGGTCTTTCAAATATCACACAGTTTGTCAGATTTTTTGTAGCCATTTTGTCAATGGTCACAGTGACATTCAATAGTTTTTTCACCATGATTGATTGAAAAGCTTTAAATTTGCTAACAAGTAATTCTGCATCCTCATCTTATTCAATTTATCATAAAGCTTACCGTCAAATTTCACTTCCACATTAAAAAATTCTTACACTTTCTTACAGATCCTTTAAAGCTCTTTGCCACTTTGGCTATTGACAAAATATCAAAAAAAAAAGTTATGTCAGATTGAGTCAAAAATTAAAACACATTATTTAAGAAAGGGAAAAAATTGTCAAATATAATTTCCAACAACATTTAGGAAGTACGTCTTAAAAATATCAAAATTATTAGAGAAATCCTGTCATGTAGCTATGCAATTAGTTCTTTGGTGAAAAAACTTCTTTGATAAAAAAACTTCTTTGGTGACTTGTGTGAAGAAATGGAAAAATTTTATTTGGAAAGATGAAATTGGTGTGTCCTGTTACCAATTACCTTTAAATCTTCACAAGATTTTAAAACTAAAAAAATCATCGGAAGTTGTGTTGTTTGAAGCTACTAATATCTTTATCATTCTTAGAGGAACTCATGTTTAAGTGGTGATGATCTGTTTCATCGTTAAATAGTTATGAGTGATCCTGTCATGTTCTTATTCAAATTTCATCACAATTTATACAAATGTCGAAGAAAGAAATCTTTGTCATGAGAAATCTTATCTGTTCTTTGGAATCCTAAAGTACTTATAGAAGAAAGGGACTCTGATACAGAATATAAATGAAATGAGTATAAATATAAAATGTAAATAAAGAATAAAAAAGAAAAATTAGTACTTCATTTTATTATTTATCAATACAATACTAACAATAAAATGTAACCAACATATTAGATGTGCCAATACAATGGATGTGCTTTATTAATTCTGTGATTAGTAAAAACTAATCATAATTACAAATTCTTGTTATTTTTCATAAAGTTCTCTCTAAAAAGTTTAAAGTAATTGCACTGGCATTATATAACAGGTGTTATATGTGGTTTGCTGTAAAATATTTGTTTAAATTTTTTGTTATTATATCTATATCTATGTTTTTTAATTGTAATTTTTTTCTGTAAAACAATCTATAAAACGCACTAAACTTCATAATCTACGCTTGAAGTTCTGCATCTCAGTAAATTGACAGTAAACTTTTATATAATATTTACAGAAAATAAAACTTAACGTCAGTAATTAGCAGTTCTTCTAAAGTTTTGTTTTTAGACAAAAGAAAAAAGGTATAAAATGAATAATTATGTTAAGTTTGTGATAATATTTGTTTCCTGTTTGGTTTTAATTTACTTGGTGTTTGAATTTGGAGAAGAACAAAGAAACAAAATACCATTTCTACCAAAAAAAAAAGAATCATATTTTGCATTAAAAGATTTCCATCAGTTTAATGATCTAAATGAGTTGAAAGATGTCCATGAGTTAATAATGAAGCAAATTTTTGAGCTCCAAGAGGAAGGAGATTGCGAGAAAAAGAAAGTATTAATTTGCAGAAATGTTGAGAATTATGCAGGATTTGGGTCAAATGTGCATCGCTACGGTGTATGCATGCAGGTCGCGTACGGTTTAGGAAGAATGTTCTTTATTGAACAAGACGAGTACAGCCACTTTAACGGCGTGTTTCACTGGCTGAAACCTGAATCTGAGCGCTGTGGATACCTGAAGAAAAAGTACTTTGATAACTACTCAAAAATATGCAACATTCAAAACCCAGCTTGTTATCTTAGTAACGGTTATGACGTGAATAACTCTCACCATGTTATGGAGTTTAACACAATGGGAGGATACCCTTATCCCAGACATATTCCTGGCACCATTCCAGAGAGTCTTGAGAAAAACCTGTTGTCACTTGGTGTTAAGCACCCTTGGATGTGGTTTACTTCTCAGTTCCTGGGTTATCTGCTGCTTAGGCCGACTCCTCAGTTTAAAGAAAAGTTGGAAGCCTTCAGAGTAAAAACTTCTTTTAGCTCACCGGTAGTTGGCTTTCATGTACGTCACGGCGATAAGCTAACGAGCGGAGAAGCAAAGTATGTAAACGAAGCGGTTTACCTAAACGAAGCTCAAGCATACTTCGATAGCATTAATGCCAGTAGAAAGTGCATTTATGTTGCAACTGACGATATTCAAGTGATTCCAGTTATTAAAAAGCTTGGTCCAAGTATTGTAATTTCTACGTTATCCACAGAACATTTATCAAAAAACCTTGGAAGCTATTTTTCAAGCAGGTTTCCAAAAGAACTCATTGAAAGTGTGTTAGTAGATTTATACTTTCTAGCAAATAGTGATTATCTTGTGTGTGACTTTTCGTCGAACCTTTGTAGATTAGCATATGAACTAAAACAATCACTGCCGCCCTTTAAACAAGAAAGTATTTTAAAGTCGGTGGGAGAGTTACAACCTCCGAATTACATTTGGTGGTATCACTCGTACCCGTCTTCTTCATTTATTACCATCAAAACACATCCTTTCTTAGAGACATTAAAAACAAAGGAATCATCTTTTAGCATAATAGATTATAATGTAGAGTTGTTTAGTTTAAAAGAAAGCGTTGAAGATTTGAAAGTGAAGTCACTAGTTTTAGTGCAACGAGCTTACGGAAAGGGGAGTAATGACGTAGGATATGTCTATACCAAAGATCTCATGGCTTGGCCCGGCTCACCTCGTTATTTTTATTTCTAAATGTTTAAAAACTTTTTAATCATCTCAATGTGATGACTTTTTAAGTGCTTCTCTTTGGTGACCGTTTTTTAAAAAACATTTAAGAAGACGTGCATTGATGGCGTGTTTTGAAGGCGTGGGTTGGTTTCGTTGTTTAATGAAAGCTGTCATAAGTTGAAGTTGCTTTATATTTGGCATTGAAATCTAATTTTTTTTTACTTTGTATAGAAGCCGCATGCCAGTATAAGAACGTGTTTGTTCAGTAAGTAATAATTGGAGAGTAACTTTGTAAATATCTTTTTGTGAAGAATGTTTCTTTTTTTTTTTTTGTTTCTTTTTCCAAATCTATGCTCTATATAAACTTTTGTGTGATTTCTCTGCAACTGGTTTTAAAATAATTTTTTATAAGTTATCTGTACTTAAACAAAACATATTTATCACCTATTAAAACTATTTTGTACAGCAAAGTACACCAAATTCAGTTTTACTTCGACATTAACAAATCTCGCATTGGAATAACGAAAAGCCTAATTGCACAATAAATAGCGCCAAAATATGCGTTTTATAGATTTCTTTACAAAAAATTACAATTGCTTTGAAAGTTGGATAAGCTCTGAGCGCAAGTTACAGAGTCAAAGCAATTTAAACGAAAAAGAAGGATGCGATGAAAATACGTTTATAGAACTGCTTTGCAAGGTAATATATCGAAAATGATTGAATCCATCTACCAATAGTCGAGATTCTTTTGTTTGTCTCTTAAGAGTCGAATTGTTGACATTGAATGCTTCAGGAGTTTCTCTTTTAGAAAAAACTTTTATAGTAACATTATTCAAACTAAAGAAGCAAGGTTTCCAACATGCCAAATAAAACATATTCATTTGTAAATTTTTTTGTAGAGTTTGCTGTAAATAAAAAACTTATTCATTCTGACACAAATGAGAGCATGTAGAAGCTGAGAATACATACAGAATAATAAATCCTCAGCTAAAAATTAGACTTTTACAGCACAAAAAAAAAAAAAGTCCAATAGAACTAGTAAAAAAAGTAAACAAGTACCACAACAATGGGAATTAAATCTGGGAATTTATCAGTCCATATAATTGAGCGTTCTTATTCTTTCTTTTTAACATAAATTATTCCCTTCGAAGAATCGAGAGGAGCTTATAAGCACTTTAATCCTAATGGAGTATAACGCTAGAGTCACTATCTTTCTAAATTCTTATGTAAAAGAATGACTACACAAGGCTTGACGCCATCCAAACAAAGCTGACGCACCGAACAGAGTTTGCTGAAAAGAAAAGAGAAAGAATTCTTTTGAACAACTTCAATAAATTAATTTAAACAAATGAATATCATAAATATGTTACATTTATGAAATTTATTTATGCTATAAATTATTGTTAAATATCTGTAAAGCAAAAAGGTAGAATTTACAGATCTTTTTCAAAACTTGAAACTCTGAAAGAGAAATCCTTTCCAAATGAATCGTTTCCTTAAGAGCGATACATTTAACGTACTTTTCATACTTGCTACACTAAGATTACATGCGTTCACCTTTTTTAAACAAAAACCTCTCCCCATTCTCAAACTATTTATTCGCTAATTCTAATTCGAATCAAAATTTAAGTGTAATTTTAAATTTAACCGACCTTTTTAAATTACACAACTACCAAGCATTTTAAAGAATACGACTAGAATTTTCGTTTACATAATTACACAAATATTCTTCTTTTATGTTGACCAACCTCTCACTCTTTACGAAACTCATTTTTCTACTTTTTTGTTTTCTTCTATTATAAGGCGCACCGAGACTTTAGATAAAAGTGTATTTAAACGAGCAACCAATTCTCTTGTGTCTTCCATTAGACCTGCGGTTATCAAAGAATTGTCAAATAACTAAACAAGAAAAGTTTGGTGTATCGAAAGACTTATCGAATTCAATGAGTTATAAAAAGTAGATAATCAAATAAATCTCAATAACTTTGATTTTTAATTATATATATATATATATATATATATATATATATATATATATATATATATATATATATATATATATATATATATATGATTTATATAAAACATTATTGTAACATATGTTACAACAATTTTTTATATAAAAATCCACGATATAAAATTCAATAGACGTTATTTTCTCAAGACCCAAGTTCTTTTGTAGAATATCTCTATGATCTAATATTAGATCAATTCTATAGACAAAGTTTCTAGAACCCCCCAGGACAAAAAGTTCTATAGATTTTCTATAAAACCATTTCATTTCTATAGGAGTTCTATAAAAATAATTGAGTTCTATAAAATTTCTATAGACAAATTATAGAAATAAAATAGTTTTATAGAAAATCTATAGAACTTTTTTTCTTGGGTTTACTAACTTTCATCACAATTTACCGAAATTATCGATTTTTACCGATTTTTACCGCTTTTACGTAGTTTTACCGTATTTACGCATTTTTACCGTTTTTTTTTTCTCCCAAGATGGCGGTGATCGGAGCTCTTGGCGGTGATCGATGTACATTTTATAAGGCTTTTTACAGAAATATTAAAGAAAATAAATAGAGCTTTGAAAGAAAAACTAGACTATGAAATAAAGTTTTAAAAATTTTAAAGAAATGAAATGATTTCTAAAAAAATCAGACAATTAAAGTAATTTTTAGATTTTAAGGTACAAAATATTCGATATACTTTTTAATTGCAATTTACAATTAAACAATATTTATGCATAATCTATGTACCCTTTAGTTCTTAGTTACCCAATGCAGTGTGCTAGAAGGTTGATAACATAACTGTATGGTAAGCGGCAGTGGTGTCTACTTACAATTTTGACAAATTTTATACTTTCAATCTTTGTAGCAAGATACCAGGTATGTATATGCTGCATGAACTATTAGCTGAGTGCTGTGAGTACACACAGCTCAGGGGTTCCTTCTAGGATTATTTAATACATAAATGTATTTAATGGATATAGTATTTAATAAGAATATTAAATACAAAATATTATTTTTTAACATAAGTTATTTTACTTATATAATATTCTTTGTAATAATCCAGCTCTAAATGTTTGAGTCGATTGTTTTTGACTTGTTATTTAAAACAACTTCTTAAAGGAATTTTTTGATAACATATATTTTGTATGTTATCTAACATTATCAACATTATGTATCTTATCAAGAAATATATGATACCTAAATTTACAATAAACCATCTGCATTAAATGTTGGAATGCGTTAGTACTTTCTTTTCATTTCGAACAAACCAGTTTTTTAAAATTCAAAGACAGAGGAGGTTTAATTAAACCAACCAAAAGTGTTGTTATCATATGCAAAGAAACTGAAAGATGTTTCTAAAGGTTGCTTGCCTCAATAAATGACCTCCTTCCAAATGAAATAGGAATTCAAAATGCCATTTCTAGTGCTGTTTTGAGACCAGTTGATTACTTAAAAATGTTTAATGAACAAACTTCTCATATGTTTGACTCAAATATAACTGATAACCATTTATTTGCACTGATGAAACTTATTTCAGAAAACTATGCAAAAATACGTTTTTATCACCTGGGTAAAGAACAAACTGCAAAATAACTGGAAAAAAGCTTAGGAATCAATTAACAAAAGTTATCATATTAAAACATTTTTATAATATATGATATATGATATATATATATATATATATATATATATATATATATATATATATATATATATATATATACATACAAAATAATACTAGAAGGAACCTCTGAGTTGTGTGTAATCACAGCGCCCAGCTAATAGTTCATGCAGCATTTATAATTTTGTAGTGCCTATCTGATAAACTAATGCCTAAAAAATATTTTATCTTAAAAAAAAAAATTAGCTGCCTACCATGCTGTTGTGTTATTAACCTTCTAGCACACAACATTGGGTAGTTAAGAACTAAAAGGTACATAAATTATATAACAAATGCTAACTACCATGGTGTGACCTAACAAAGTCCAATGCTTTAAGAAAGTTCTAGGGTAAAGTAGGGTAATTTCGGCGTATTAAGCTATTTTGTTGTTTATAGACAATGGTTGCTTTAATAACGTTAAAAAATCATGCATATCGATGTCCTGCAGATATATCTATTAAGTAATAGTTAAAAAATTGTTTCAAACTTACAAAGTTTTATGTAAAATTTGTTTTACAAAATACTCAAAAATGACGAAATTAGCGACCTAGTATGGTAATTTCGGCACAATGATACGGTAAATTCGGCATACTTAAGAAAATTAAGATGTTCGTTGAAAACGCATTAATATAATTAAAATATTATAAACAGCTATAAATCTGCATTGTATAAAGTAATTGTCTCTTAAATGGAATTTGTTACACCTAATTGACATTTAATTAAGGGCGTTGCAATTGCAAAGATTCATATTTTTTGAACCACCTATTTTAGTAAAGTATGAATACATCACCCAAAACAGAAACCTTATTAGAAAAATGTGCCTGTAAAGTAAAATTGTAAATAAAATGATTACTAATTTCTATGATTTCGATGATTATTTCTAAATTCTGTTTAAATAAGAATTCATGTTTATAAGCTCATAAGTAGTTCATAAAATAATATTTTACATAACTACAATAGTTAAACATAAAAAAATAAAATACAAAGAAAACTTTATAAAAAGAGATTTATTTAAGAAAGTTAAAAAACAGCTTAAAGAATCAGTGTTTCATACAGTCATCACAAGTAAATACTTTTTTAGCATAAACACCACATATAGCAGCACATGTCTCATGCCACCATCTACAGCATTTATGGCATTTATCCCAATTATCCTTTAAGTATGGATCGACAGGATCCCCATAACTGTATTGACACATTGCACAAAGTTGTTTATTAATTGCACTTTTAGCATCAAGGTTACTCAAACACGTCTTTTGATGTGTAGATATATTTTCTTTAATGCACTTTTTACGTGGCTGCCTGTTCTTATATTTCAAAGTTAAAGATTCCTCTAGCTGAGATTTATATGGTGATCCAGTAATTTTTTCAGCATGATTTACCCTCCTTTTTATACCTGTTCGTTTTTTATTTTTAATGTCAAGTCCAGCTAGTGATCCGAATGTAACACCATGAGGTTGTGAGGTTTCATCAGAGGTGGCTAATTCTAATGACTTCTGAAGTGTAAATGATGAGTTTGGTGAAGCAGATTCTAAATAAAAATATTTAACTAAAAAAGGTGAATAAAATTAGGCAACATATAAATTATAAAAAATTTGAACTATTTGTTTAAGAAACTTTTTTTTAGGTTAATAAAACAACAGATAAGTTATTATTTTGCTTGATTTTAAAAAAATTACATTTGTGTTTTAAATAAATGGTGGAAGATAGTAAAAATAATACATCTTTTAAAATGATTTACCTTTTTGAGAAGCAATTACACATTCTGTGACAAAATCAACATGATCTAAATCTTTAGCAGAGTCTAACCCATTGTCGAGAGTAGGGTGCATTTCAGAGGTAATATTTGGTTTTGAAATTTTTGATACAATATACGAGTGATCAGTAGCCTTAGCTGCAGCAAAGTCTTCTTCAGTAAACACATTTCTATCAAATGGATATATTCCACATTTTTTAAACCCTGACTGACAATTTTGAACAGTTGCAGCTTTCCCATAAGCTATTCCAAATAATTCACTAACCTCTAATTCAGTTACAGGACGACCTGGATGGTGACGAAGCCAAGTACCAACTTCTTGATCATAGAATATTTTGAGACTTTTAAAAAATGAAACATCAAGTGGTTGCAGTTTGTGCGTGCAGTGAGACGGAAGTGATAGTATAATAACATTTGTCTTGCGAGCTTTTATAATAACACTAAGATTTTTTTTATGACTTGAATGTCCATCTAAAATTAGAAGAACTGGTTGGTCTCTTGACTGTGGCTGGACTGCTTTTAAAAAATGATCAAACCATTTTTCAAACAAATCAGTTGTTATCCACCCATTTTTGCTGCCACCAGAAATAGAACCGATTGGGGCTTTATCTAAAAATTCAGGTCTCACTCGAATACGTGGATAAATCAACATTGGAGGGACAAAAAATCCGCTTGCTGATTGGCAACAAACTATTGTGATTGTTTTTCCTCTTTCAGAGCTTGTTAAGCCACCAACACTATGTTTTCCCTTCAGGGCAACAACTTTTCCTGGTTTATGGCATATAGACAATCCAGATTCGTCTACGTTGAATAAGTTTGCTGGTGGAATAATCTGCATTTCATCAGCATTAAACATTATTTTTTCTAGTTCATCATAAAAACGATTAACTTTTATTCTATTAAAACCAATGGCTCGATGCAATGACGTTGATTCAGCAACTCTTACAGAGAGTTTATTATGACGTTTCAAAAAACCCCTAAACCATTCTTTTCCTGCTGACTTAGTTGCACAATTAAACTTATGAATAATCCCATTTTCTTCACAAAACTGGAATACCATTTGTTTTACATCTTTTGGAGACAGACCAAATAATCTCTGTGACATAGTCAGAAGAACTTCAACAAGTTCTTTTTCTTGAAAAGCTGAGAGTGTTATTGGGTGCCCTGCTCTTAACTTTTTAACACAATTATCAACAGAAACTCGTTTTATATAGTCATGTAGCGTTTGCCTTGGTATTTTATATTGTTTAGCAGCAGAATATTTCGAGCATCCATCAACTAAAACTGCATTTACTGCTAGTTTTAATGATTCATTTGACCAATTACCATATTTTACACGTTTTGAATCCATTATATAATGCTAACACACAATAATATATATATATATATATATATATATATATATATATATATATATATATATATATATATATATATATATATATATATATATATATATATATATATATATATATATATATATATATATATATATATATAATTAATGAACTATTAATTTATTGTATGACATAAATTTAATTTATATGGTGGGGAACTATTATTTTATTAAGTTTCACAGAGACACTAACGAATTCAAGTTTTTCCTAACTCGTTATTATCTTATTACTATCTGAATTACTAAAATCAACTTCTTCTATACATAATATTTCAAACGGTTATTTACATTTTGGTTTCAGAGAAAGCACAGGTCGGCAAATTCGGCACTGCCGAAATTAAAAACTATTAATAAGCCGAAATTATCTCCTTAGAGCAGTCCTTGGAGAAACTTTTATATCTTGTAACATACTTTGATTTTTATCTTATTGCTGCTCACATTTTATTCAGTTTATATTTTTGAATAAAATAAATAACAACTTTTGGTAAAAATTTTCGAGAAAAAATCATTTATCCAACATTTTCAAATAGGTAAAAATGTTAAGAAAAAGCTAATAATCATAAATTAATGCACCTATAATGTAAAAATAAAAGTTTAAAGCAATATTTTTAGGAAAATTGTTTATCTTGCTACAATACCCAACTATGATTTAATTATTCCAATAAATAAATATTTTTAGGTGTTTTTTGAAGGGGTGCCGAAATTATCTCCCTGCCGAAATTACCCTACTTTACCCTAATTAAAGAAATGACAAACTTCGTATATATAAAATAAACATTTGGGGAAAATAACTTAGCTATTTTAACTTGATATCTAGTTAGTTAAAATAACTTTATTTTTTTTTCTAAATTTTTATTTTATATATACGAAATTTGTTATTTCTTAAATTAGGACTTTCTTAAAGCATAGGACTTTGTTAGATCACACCACGGTATTTGAAATTTGAGATTTCTGCACAACCAAACGAATACTTTTTCTTTACTATCATTAAACAAACTAAATTTTAGCAAATTAAAATTAAAACTTGTATTTAGTTTTACTGAGAATTTTTATTTTATTGTTTATATTTTAAAAAACGAAAAGCAGAAAGTAAATATAGAACAACTTTTAGTAAGAATATCTTTTGTTAAATAAAAAAAATATACATTTGAAATTTATGTAAATATGTAATATTCCGTTATTTTTATGAATAAAATCTTATGTTAAACAAAAAAAACTAGATTTTTATTAGAAAATTATATATTTATCAATATTTGAGCATAAGAAATAAAACTTGATTATCATCAATTTCTTAATTTTCATATCACCATTCGTTAATTCCGCCGCCATCTTGGGAGGCCAAAACTGGCTTCAAAAAATTTTCCGTATACGCTATCCAGTTATATTTTGAGATCAGTGATTTTTAACCAATTTTACCGATTTTACGCATTTTTATGCATTTTTACCGACTTCTGTAATAAGAAAGTGTAAAAATGTGTAATACTCATTTTATCACATTTTACCGCATTTTAACGAAATTTTTTACCGCCGGTGCGGTAACGCCGATGCTTTGTATCAAGGCCATAAGCGCATGCGCATAGAAGTTATAGTGATTTTTATGTTTTTTTACTAATTTTGCAACTCTTGCAATTATATTACTTTTTCAATTTTAAAAAACAATAACATTATTAACACAATTAAACTCGAATAGATGTAAGTGTTGCATGGTTCACTCTAACAAGTCACATTTTGTGTTGTTCTCAATATATCACATTTTTAGAGATTTATTAGCCATTTTGTGAGCAAAAAGCTTTTGGGGTTAGCTGGCACAATGATCGCAGAGCTAGTAGGCAACATGTGCTAACTTACAACTTTTCGAATTAGCCGTAAATTCACTTAAGTTGTATAACACTACAGATCTACAGACATGAAAAATTGTAAAAGAAAAGTAGTCAGGCCTATAAATTCTAAAAATGTTACAAAAAATGCTGCTGATGCTATTTTTACAGAAGAAAAGTCTATTCGATCGACTTAAGGGCAATACAAGTTAATGTCAAAAAATATTCTTGAATAAAAATTTCAAGAGTTTTCATAAAAAAGATGCACTTGAAATAGATGCTTAATGTTGCTAAACATGTCTCTATATATGGTGACTTACCCTGAAAGTATAGGCAACTTACCCCGGGCCGGGGTAAGTTGGCACATTTTTTTTGGAGCCCCTTTTTGGGTCACCAATTAATTTTTTTTTATATTGTTTGACACTTGAACATGCTTGCCAAGTTCATATTCTTTTGAACTGCAGTTTGATAACCTCAAAAAAGTTCACCCAGAAATACACAGAGCTCAAAAACTAAAACTGTAGCCAACTAGCCCTGATCTCCCCTACTTACAGACTTTAAAAAAGAGACACGCTGAAAACTCTGAACATCACTCGGAGATTTTTTTGACAAAATTAAAAAATGAAGAACAAAATTTTTAAAGCAAAATAAAGAACTTTCAGCTTTCAATAACTTTTTCTAACTAAAATGCATGTCGCTCATAAATTGTTCAAGTTTACCAACACCATAAGAGTTTAAAACTTTTAAGTCCTTCTTACCATCTGTACCAAGTGTAAAGCCGTTTTGTTCAATGTTACAAATAGCTTTAATATCTTGCTCTAACATTTCCACAAACTTTTGTGTTACATCTTCATCATCATTTACTGCAGTATAAGTTACTGGTTTGCTGGAACAGACGTTGTCGTTAAAACACTTTACGTAATAAAAAAAGCTAGAAGGTACATGTTTTTGATACTATTTTGTGTAACTTTTTTCCGGCTGACGCATGTTAATAGTTTTTATAATGGATTCGAAGTCAGCGTATACAATAAAAAGGTACTCGAGTCATCTTTTTATAATTTTTACAGTATAATATGCTTCCTTTTTTTGGCATTTCTACCCTAACATCATCCTCAGTATTAAAATACTCTTTATATTTATCCAATGATATTTGTGAATTAAATGAGTTTAAACATCGGAGACAGAAGAACTGTGTACGAGCCTTTTTTGTTGTTTGTGATGATAATAACTTGCTCATGTCAGCAATTAGAAAACGTGATCTTTTTAAATTCTCACTGCGTAATGGTCTCTTTTTACAAGTTTCACTTCCTTTTTACTGTATTATGCATTTTATCCTTTCACTAACTTAAATATTCATTCACTATTATCCTTTCACAAACTAGCAGCATTCTTCCATATTATAATTTGTGGTGTCCTTTCACCAATAAGGAATTTTTTTCCATTTTAGGAGCTCATTATAACTATTTGTATTTTAAATTTTTTATATTTGGAATAAAACTATAGCATAATTAACTTTGCTTTTTACTTTTCAACATCTTTTTTTTTTCAAAAATAATAGTTTTGTAGAAAAAAACTTTCGAAGTGCAGAAATAATTTTGTTAAAAATAATTTTTTCAACTAACACTTGTCACATTTCTTTTTTTACCAATTCATTCTACAAGGAGTAATTAAAAAAAAAAATTGGTCTTTAAAAAAAGCTCACTATTTTACTGTACACCATAAAATTTTTTTATACAGAATGTCAAAAAAACCAAAAAAAAAAATTGGGGTATTTAGCTCATTTTTCATCAAAAAAGTGCACTTACTTTCTAATATATATATATATATATATATATATATATATATATATATATATATATATATATATATATATATATATATATATATATATATATATATATATATATATATATATATATATATATATATATATATATGTATATATATATATATACTAATACACGATATTTTAATGTGATAAATAATTAGCAATACCATAACCAATTGCGAGACAATATATGTTTACTATGTAAGTGTGGTAATATATTTAGCGTAGTATATTTATTTGTTCAGGGATTTTGCCTTGGCTGAATATTCTGGTAAGGCAAGGCCCATGCAACCTGGAGGACCCTTCAACAAAATCAAACTTACGAAAATATGCGATCACTATGGTGCATCTCACCCCTGCTTAAAAATATCAAAACTGAAAGTAATCAGACCATTGCAGTACACATAAATTGTTTAAAGAAAAAAATATTAGGTTTTTGTTAAAGTGTGCTCGATAATAGGTAAATATTCGTAAAATAACAGAGATTTTTCGTAGGCACCAAAAAACAGTGACAAATCTTCATCATTGGATCCAGGTTAACTGTCACCATCTCAAATGTATCCTAATGATATATCCTTCCCAAATATATCCTTCAGATCATCAATATGAATTCTTTGGAAATCACTAATTTTTCATAAGAGCATAGTTTCGAAAAGAGATCGCTCTTCTCAACACCGATGATTTGAACAATTTCCTTAGTTACATTATTATACGAAGTAATTATATGTTCTACTTGAGTGCATAATAATAATACATACTATTTGTTTCTTACTTTGATTTTCAATATGTCGAAGAATATAGGTGCTCTGCTTAAACACAAAATTGTTTGCTATTTTCAGTTTTTTATCAGAAGCAGGCGCGGATCTAAGGGGTGGCCATAGTGGCAATGGCCATATATTTTAAATTTAACGGCAGCCACATTAGTTTTGGGTTTTTTCGCTTAAGAAATATCCCTAAAAAATTAAATTTGTCTGCCGTAATTTACGAATTTTGGCTATAGAGATTCCTGCCATGGCTACAACGGTTCTTATTATACGTTACCGACGTTTTATTCAATAAATAAATGCTGTGAAAAAGTATTAAAACATCAATCTTTTATCGAAATTTAAACCGTGAAAATAAAATTTGGCCGCACAGTTACAAATTCCTGGATCCACGCCTGAGAAGAGTTTTATACAAATTTCAAATGTATCATTTACACTATTTTCTTACAATGGCTCATACTGTTGCAAAAAGAGTATTAGTAACTTCTTAAATTTTTTACAAGAGTTTTTTTTTGTTTAGCCAAATCTAAACAATTTTTTTAAATGTATAATAGATAAGTTGGAAAACAAAATTCGTTAATTACAAGCTTTCGTACTGATCAACATCAAAAAACTGGTCACCATCAAAAAACTATTTCAGTTTTTTTTGACTGATATAAACAAAGCTAGTTGAACAGATTACAAATTCGATAACAGAATTATTCTACCGTGTACTGTTTTTCTCAGAAGTTAATATATATGTTATACTGTGTCTTTCTTATGATAATAATTGTTAATTTATATGTAATGCTGTTTTTTTTCTTTCAAACCATTAGAAAAGCTTAATTTAGTGATTTTTAAATTAATATAAAATGAAAAGAACTTGTGGAGCTTGAATTAATGATCAATTTTTGTTATGTTTGTGGAAAGTTCACGACAAAAAATCCAGGAAAGAACTTAACCATGAGACTCAAAGGTGCATATCAAAGTTACTTTGGCATCAAAACTTGGTGTTCAGAATAAAAGTTAGATCCCTCAAAATAACTTCATAATATCTTATATATGGTTGTACGGGCTAATAAAACTCTGGCCATTCCACCAACGTACCCAAACACCATAAATGATGATAATAAAAATGAGACTCAGTATAGTATTGAAGACTAAAAAGATGCTTCTTATGAAGAAGAGTTGGAGAAAAATAAGCCATATTCTCTAACCCAGGCTAATCTTCAAAAATTTGTCAGATACCTTCAACTATTCTAAGAAAAAAAAATCAAGTTTTGGGGTCCCGCCTCAAACAGCATGATCTTCTGCTCCCTGCCCTGATAACACACTAGCATCAGCCTGATATCGACGCAACGTCCGTATTTAATCAGCTATTGATGTAATTTTGATGTACTTTTGACGGGGGGCTGTTCATCGGCAGGACGTAGGAACTGCCTGGAAAAAATACATTTAAGTTATATATGACATGTATAAAATATATTCTATAGTAAGGTAAACCAATAAAGGTATATTTAATATAGACTCAATCAAATAAGAAAACAACAACAATATTATTAGTTATTACAATATATAATTATAACTTAATAATACATTTATTATAGGCCGTTTGTTTTATAAAGTATTGTATGTTTTTGGATTATTATTTACTGATATTTTTGTCATTTATATATTACTTTTTAAGACTATACACATGACAAAAGAGAGTTTGCAATATAAACATTAAGTAAAAATAAAAAAAAAGCTATATTATCAGGCCTGTACGCAGGATTTTTCGTGGGAGGGTGCAAAATTTAAAAAAGTGGACCATTTTTTTAAAACATATCAAATATATTGCTTCCAAAATAATACACAAGTATAAACTTTATAATGACACACAAGCTTAATAAGCACCGACACTGAATTTGTGTGAAGTCAAACAATTTCAGTCAAAACAGATCGTAATTGTAGACGCCGAGGATATTTTTGTGAAAATATATCAACAATTTTCTCTTCGTCGACGACTTTACCATAGTGGATATGCATTAATGCAAGTGCAGAGAGTTTTTCTTGCTTCATACTTGCTCTCGAATATATATGGAGACTGCGCAATGCACTAGTGGGAGGCTTTTCAATATCTTAAGGTGAAGTTTAGGTATACGTCATACGAATGATTTGGGCCTTCGGAAGAACGAGTTGCCGAATGTCACTCAAGATACATTTTTTACATTCACATCTAGACTTCAATCTTTTTCCCTCAAAACCTAGGTGGAGTAAGTAAAGATCAAGGGAAAAATTACATTAAGGCATCTAAGTCATAGAAATCAGATATTAAGGCCGATTCGATACAATCATGATAGGATATATCTGTTGGTTTTTAAATCGGGAAACTGATTGCAGGTACAAAAGAAAGTGCAAAGCCTTGATGCACTTTTAGTTCCTTTGACCACAATGATTCACAATGTTGAATGGATAGTTATTATACCTGTATTTCATGCTTTCTTATGTTTTTAATATATATTTTACATCGGATTAATTATTAAACAGTAATCGGTCGGTGTTATTTTTTTTTGGAACCTTTATTACTTTTTTTTCCGACGTGATAAGAATATTCTGTTTTCAGTTTTGGAATTATCAGGTCAAAATTAATGAAGAAAACATGATTTTAGATCAACTTGTTGACCTGTTGCTAACAACAAAAAATATATGGTTGATTTTATCTTTTTTTTTTTGAATATCAATATGAGTAATGTTGCTATTACTGTAACTAGGATATAACAATAGCTCCACCATATTTCAGGAATGCTGTATTAAAATTGGCTTGCGGATTTTCATTTAAAGTCCTCAGTTAAGTTGCTAAAGTATTTTAAATTTCAATCTTTGAAATCTCGTTTCAAAATATCTTGTTTTGTATAATGCAACCAATAAAATATTTGTTGTGTCACAGCTGCCAATCAAATTTAGCGTATCTGGCGATTGTAAAATAAATAAACAAGTATATATATGTAAAATATTAACATAAAAACATCAACAAGAATTACAAATATTATCAACAATAAAAAAATGCGGTACGCCTATTACCTGAATAAAAAAGTGAAAAGAAGTATGGTGATGGTCGAAGTGAATTACTAATGACGGACCAAGTACTTCAGACAGGTTC
Organism: Hydra viridissima; assembly: GCF_058129835.1. NCBI lineage: Eukaryota > Metazoa > Cnidaria > Hydrozoa > Anthoathecata > Hydridae > Hydra > Hydra viridissima. The sequence continues at coordinate 17,069,334 of NW_028324301.1, read as the reverse complement.
TTCTGTACTACTACTATCAACTTGGGCTGCATTGAATTCTCAAATAACTGAACAATGTAATGTTAGAAAAGTAAAAGATCTTCTCATTCTTGTGAAAAAAAATAATCGCAAGTACCAAACAAAATATAGATGAAAATTTGGTTAACCTAAAATCATAAGTCAAGAGAATGTAATACCAAAATTTGTTAGACGGCTGAGATCTAAAACTAATAAACCAGGTCCAATTCTTGTTGAATTAGCTGAGGATATTCTTCGCAACACACAATTAGCATCAGCTAAAAAATTGAGAAGTAATGTCGCACATAAAGATATTTATATTAGTCCAGATTTGACTGAGGCTCAGAGACTCCAAGACTTTAACCTCAGAACTGAAAGAAAAAAAATGAATCAAGCAAGACCAGACAATGACTTTTGATATGGCATCCGTGACAATAAGATTATTAAATTCAAAAAGAAACCAGATCAACAATTTTATACATAACTCAATGTCAGATTGCAATGAAATTAAAAAGCTGTCATGTTTATACTTAAATGCTACCTCTCTCGATAACAAGCTAAATGAGTCCAAAGTGGTAATTGAACAATACAAACCAAATGTAATTTCTGTGACTAAGACAAGTTTGAATGTGATTCAGTTGTAAACATTGATGGTTACCATCTGTTTAAAAAAGACAGATCAGAAGGACGAGAAGGCGGTGGTGTTTGTTTATATATAGACAACTCATTAGACTCCTATGAACTAAATGATTCCGTTCAAAATCCCTGTAAACTAGAACAAGTATGGGCAGTTGTTTATTTTGATAATGACAAATATTTACTTGGATGTATCTACAGGCCAAATGATTTTTTGGATATGGCAGAGTTTGATGTGGATTTTGGCCTAGCACGCAAATATATATTGTGAGGAGGGAGAAAAGTTAAAAACAGCGAAAAGACATACATACAGAGACTTATTCATCATGTCATATAAATAAAAGATAACACGAGAAAACTAATGAAGCAAAAAAAAAAAACAGCGATTAAGAAAAGACGTACACACAGAGACCTATTTACCTGTCAAGTAAATTAATGATAAGTAGATATAGCAACGAAACAAATAATAATGGAGAACTATAAAAGCTCAAAAAAAGAAAGAGTCGGGGAGAGTCAAGAGAAGAGTTTTGTTAGGAGAAGAATTGGAGAAGAGTTAGAAGGGTTAATTGAGAGAATAAGAGATAAAGAGATCATCTCTTTTGAAGAAGAGATTTAAAAGAGAATTTTAAGAGAAAGAGTTTTTAAGAGATTTAAAGAGGATTTTAAAGAAGAAAAAGAATTTTGTTATAAGAAGAGTTTTAAGAGATTTAAAAAGAGGATATTATGAAAAAAAGGATTTTTAAAGATTTAAAAAGAATTGTATGAGAAATATTTATGAAGATTTTAAAGAGAAACTTACGAGAAGAATTGCTAAGAAAAAGATATTTGAGTAACTTTAAATAAGCGTTATTATCTGTATTGATTTATTGATATTTGTATGAGTTAATGTTAAGAGAATATATATTGATGAGAATATTCGAGAATATTTATTAAGAAAGATAAGTAAGAGAAGAAGAACCAGTAGTAAGTATTTTTATTTGCATTTCGATTATTAATTTCATTGTTATTACTATATGCATAAAATATTGATATTGAGAAGTTTGATGCTTTAACCGCGCACCTTACAATAGCCGCGCCGTAATATATCACCTGAGGGACCGAACGTAGAAAACATTTGATAAAACCCCCAACCTTGTTCCCAACCTCCATATACCTTTCTAGACCTCAAACCAAGCCCTTTCCCAACCAAATACTCCCCAGACCATTAACCTTGTTCCCAACCTTCATACACCAATTATAAAATACGCCGCCCTCACAATATAAACAAAAATAATATGTTTCAGTTTCATCTTGTCTGATAAAGCAATCTGTGACATTAAAAGTAAGCAAAGATTTATGTTTGCTTATTCCAATTTTGAACGAATATCTTATCTAATTTCAAATGTTGACTGGATAAAATGCTTCAGTAACAAAAACTTACAAGAAATGTTTGATGAACTGTTTTTTTTATACTGTGGCATGTAATCATTTCACTCCAATTAAAAAGATATTAAACTCTTTAAAAATTAAACCAGCATGGGTTAATGCTAGGTTAAAGTTTCTTATTAGAAGCAAACAAAGTTTAAGATATAAAAACTGCTCATGTATATGGAAAGACCCTGTTTTGAAATCTAAATACAAAATGACTTACAAAAATGTAGCGGATGAGATTAAAAAAGTGATACAAAGCTTTGAGCTTAATCTGGTAAAAAGAGTCATCAAGAATCCAAAGCTTCTCTGCAGCTACATGAACAGCCTACTAGCAATCAAAGGTACTATAAAAGCATTAAAGGGAGCAAATGGTAAAACCACTCAAAGTTCAAAAGATACTGCTGATAACTTACACAAATATTTTCAAGCTGCATTTGTGAAAGAAGATGAAGGTCCACTGCCTTCTTTTGATTTAAGAACTACTGAAACATTCATTATGACAATTGAAGATTTTACATATGAAGATGTCTATCTAAGATTAAAAAACTTAAAAGATAATAAATCAAGTGGTGTTGATAATTTACATTCAGCTATTTTAAAGAATTGTGCGTCAGACTTTTCCATTCCACTTACGTATATTTTTAAAGAATCGTTTAAAACCAGCAAGCTGCCAGTGCAATTTAGATCAGCCAATATCACTTCTCAGTACAAAAAAGGCGAAAAAACCTTAGCAGGAAACTACCGACCGGTATCACTCACCTCAATTGCATGTAAAATAATGGAAGGTATAATCAGATGTAAACTTGAAACTTTTCTATATAAGTTTAAACTAATAAGCAATCAACAGCACAGTTTTGTTAAAAATAAGTCATGCTTAACGAATCTACATGAAACACTTGATTTTGTTTCAACCGCCTTAGAGAATGGTAAACCTGTTGGTGTTGTTTTTTTGGATTTTGCCAGGGGATTTGACACAATACCACATAAAAGGTTGTTGCTTAAACTTACAGCTTATGGAATATCTGGTCTGTCAATACAATGGATTGAAGCATTCTTAAAAGAAAGAAAACAAAGAGTTGTGATAGGCGAAAATGTATCCTCTTGGGCAGAAATTACCAGTGGTGTACCACAAGGGTCATTAATCGGACCACTCTTGTTTGTACTATTTATAAAAGATTTGCCTGAAACTCTAAAAAATCTAACAAAGCTATATGCTGATGACACCCAAGTTATGAATGAAATGCTTTCCAGTGCATTAACTCTTTCTTTTCAATCAGATCTCGGTTCAGCTTTTAAGTGGACTCAAGACTGGCTTGTGAAATTTAATATTTCAAAATGTTCGGTCATGCACTTTAGCCGAAATTACAGAAAATCACCCTTTTATATCATTGAACAAAAGTTAAACATAACAGAATCTGAAAGTGATCTTGGAGTAATCTTCTCAAGCAATCTGAAATGGAAAAATCATGTAATAAAATGCGTAGGCAAAGCCAACCAAATGTTGGGTCGGATTAGAAAATGCTTCGTTTGCATAGATATTAGACTGCTGAGAATACTTTATGTTTCTTTTGTGCGACCACTGTTAGAGTTTGCAGAACAAGTTTGGTCACCTATTTGAAAGGGAGAAATTGAGTTATTAAAGAGAGTTCAACACCGCTCAACTCGATTAATACCATCACTTAAAAAAATCAACTATGAGTATCGTCCAAAAGCTCTCAACTTGATTACCTTGACAAAAAGGAGACAACGAGGAGATAAAGTTCAACTTTATAAATTATTCTAGGGTTTTAACGATTTGGAAACAATAAAAAAAATTAGTATTCAAAAAAACTCAAACAAGAGGTCACAGCTTTAAATATGTTAAAGAAATCACTAATATCGGTCAATTTATGGAATAAATTGCCAAGCGAGTTGGTTAAAAAGCAAATTGCTCAGAAGAACACTTTAAATGTATTTGTTCTCAAAATGCTAAAGTTCCTCTAGAAGATAGAGTTTATTTTCGAGATAATTGGCAGAAAACTGGTCTAAAGGGAGCATACCAACTTTCTTTAATTGATAGAATAGCTTTCAATAGCAAATACTTTACTATATGACATTAAACATATCTTGAGAAAAGATGCTGATATCAAACGCATCTTGATTGACAAGTGTAAATTAGATAGGGCTAAAGCACATGTAAAGATATTTAGAGAAAGTAAAGATCTAGAAAAAAGATACAGTTAATTTGCCTTGGTGTGGATAGCAAACTTGATCAGACCACTCGAACTTTTAGCATAATAAATTCTGAAGTGGAATTGCTCAAAAAATCTATTGAACCTGAACATCATCTCACGTTTACTTTTGAAGATGGAAAATCTACTATTGTTTATTTGACTCATTGGACAATTCCTATAATTGGTGCAACTAGTTTTAGTTTTTGCAAAAGAAGTGTTCAGTGTTTTACAAGAATTTAACAATGTTGAAAGTATTCAGGCAGTTCTTGATATTACTGCTACCAATATTGGCCATATGATTGGTTTAGTGGTTAAACTTGAGGAATTATTAAAAGAAAACTGCACCTCATTGAGTGTGCTCTACATCAAAATGAATTTTCTTTAGCAGCTCAATTTTAAAAAACTAGATGGTATAACATGGTTTAACATGTACAAAGATTAGAAAAGGAATATGTAGTCTTAAATTATATAAATTGCGCAAATGTAAAAACAACAGTGAAAACTAGAAAAGCATGGAAGTGGCTAGAAATGTCTATATATATATATATATATATATATATATATATATATATATATATATATATATATATATATATATATATATATATATATACAATTATAATTAAAAATAATTATATTAACTACGGTATTAATTCTTCTAAATGTCCTCCGCAAATTAAGGAAATGCGTGCTTTCGAAAATGATTCAATTAATCTTGTTAAAACTATCAAGTTTCGGAAAATCAACAACGTTTTTCAAGAAAAAATAGCAAACGGTATAAGATCTATACGAACTTCGAAAAAAAATTTAACTCTAGCCGACAAAACATCAAACATGTACAAACTACCCAAAGAACAATACAACCATCTCCTTACTAATGTAATTACTTCCACGAATAAAAAGGCGGACCTTAAACTTAAAGATCAAGTAAATAAACAAGGTAAACAAATCCTAATTAACCATGATGTATACAATAAAATCGAAATTAACGGTACTGCAGATTGTTTCATAACTCTAAAAGACCATAAAGAGAACTTCCTAGATAATCCAACTGTAAGACTTATTAATCCTGCTAAAAATGAGATTGGAAGAATTTCAAAATCTTTTTTATCCGACATCAATTCCGAGCTAAGAAAGAAACTACTTTTGAACCAATTGCAAAACACTCAAAATGTTATACATTGGTTTCAAACCATAAATGAAAAGCAATTCTGTAAGTTCTTAGTCTTTGATATTAATGATTTTTATCCATCAATTAATGAAAACCTACTAAAAAACGCAATAACTTTTGCATAGCAATATCTAACAATAAATAGCGAACAAAAGAGATTTATACACCATGCAAGGAAATCATTATTATTTAGCAATGGAACTGTTTGGATTAAGAAAAAGGGGGGATTATTTGACGTCACCATGGGGGCCTGTGATGGCGCGGAGATCTGCGAATTAGTGGGGATTTTTATTTTGCATCAAATCTTGCAGTTTTATGATAAAAGCAATACGGTATATATCGAGATGATGGATTAGCTATGTTTAGGAACAAAAGTGGTCAGGAAATGGAGAGAATAAAGAAACATTTTGTACAAGTTTTTAAAAATAATAATCTTCTTATATCTATTAAATGTAATTTGAAAATAGTCAACTATCTCGATCTAACACTAAATCTTAACGATGGTTCTTTTCAACCATATCGCAAACCAGATAATATACTGAATTATATAAATACTAGTTCTAATCATCCACCGAGTGTAATAAAAAGTATTTCTAAAACTATTGAATTAAGATTATCAGCAGCATCGTCAAGTGAAGCGATTTTTAAAGAAAGTATTCCTCCTTATCAAAAAGCCTTGAAAAAATCGGGTTACAATTGCGAACTTGCGTACCATCCAAGTATAAAACCAACAAACGGCAACCATAAACGTAAGATAATTTGGTATAATCCTCCTTTCAGTACAAATCTTGTTACAAAAATAGTTAAATGTTTTTTGAACCTCATCGACCTCCACTTCCCAGTTAACCACAGGCTTCGTAAAATATTTAATAGAAACACAATCAAAATTAGTTATTCTTGCATGCCAAATATAAAATCCATTATTAACTCTCGCAACAAAAACATTTTGCAAAATGAGGCAAAAAATAATAAAATGAAATGCAACTGCACTGACAAATCCAAATGTCCAATGAACAACCGTTGCCTTTCCAACAACATCGTTTATCAGGCCACTGTATATTCGAACAATCCGGAATATAAAGAAAAATTGTATATAGGACTTAGCGAAACATCTTTCAAAGCTCGGTATGCTAACCACTTAAAATCCTTTAATGAAGTTAGGTACAAGAACGATACAGAGCTATCAAAGGAGGTATGGAAATTAAAAGAAAAAAACGTCACATCTTTTGTCAGATGGAAAATTATTAAAAAATCCAAACCATACAACCCAGCATCAAGAGTTTGTAACTTTTGTTTGAACGAGAAGTTTCAAATTTTGATGTACAAAGGAGATAACCTACTTAATACAAGGAGTGAAATGGTCTCGAAGTGCAGGCACAAGAATAAGTTCCTTATTTCCTCATTTGATACCGAAGATTGATCCTGGCTGGTTCACTTTACGTTTACGTCACATTATACTTTTAAGATTTTGTTTCCATGGAGTCATTAGAACTCACGCAACCGTAATTATAAATGTAATTTTAACGTTTAATTTTTAATTTTGTAATATATGGCTGATGATTGCCGTTAGGCATGAAACTTAAAGTTCCATAATAAAAGCTTTTTACTTTATCGTTTTTAATTATAATTATAAATCGCTCTGTTTTGAAATTTATATATAATCAAAATAAATTTCAGAAACATCGAGTGAGTACTTTTCAACGAACAAGAGCTTTGTATAATTTTAATACAACACTACATCAAACGATATATATATATATATATATATATATATATATATATATATATATATATATATATATATATATATATATATATAGAATTAAAATTTTTTTGAAAACCTTTTCTTTTGTTAAAATATGTGATTTTGGCTAGAACCTCTGTCAGTTTTGTTTAACTCTTATCTTTCACTAAAATTCTTTGAATTTTAGTAAATTGGTTAGAAAAACCCTAAATTATTGTTCATATTATTAACTAAAAAAATTATCGACACGAAATTAAAAAGTAACAGTCCATCAGAGAGATGTCCAACACTGTATATACTTCACTGATAACCATGCAATATAGGATAGAAAATCACAGCCTCACTATTTACTTTTTATAACGTTTTTCGGTATAAGAAACGATTACCAAGTAAATACAAAACGTCTTTTAGATGTCTAAAACATGTTTTATACTGAGTGATTTACAACTGAGTGTGTAAAATCTCGTGGATTGAAAACTTATTGTTTAGAGAGTCTTTGTATTTAAACTAATACAAATACAAGAGCGTCTCCACAGCTCCACAAGAGCTACTCCACCAACAGAATATATAATAAAAAAGAGGTCTGTGGAGAGCACGCACCAATAAATTAACCATTAACAATAATAACAATAACTAGTTTACAAATGCCACATTTAATAACACCCACTTACAATAATTAATTAATAAAGGTCATTTTCCACAAAAATATTTTCTACAATAATTAAAATATTATTGTCACTTTTAACTGAGTGATTATCAAAAAAATTCTTCTCGCATTTTTTCTTTGTCTTAAAAACAATAAATGATTTTTTTACTTTTTGCTTTGAGTTCACCCAGCATTTCTTTTGTTTTTCTTAATCTCTTTTATTTCCGTTGAAGAACTATTTTTTTTCTTCACACAAAAACTTATTTTTTTTGGGAGACCATCTGTCTTCTTTTCTCCAATTTCTTTATTGTTTTCAGTTATGTTGATCAGATAGGATTTTTGAATTCAACGCCTTAATATTTTTCAAGTTAGACATAAATCAAGCACGCACTTGAAATTTTCAAATTAAGTTTACACATTCGCTAATGCTAAATTTTTGAAGTCGGAACTGACACTTCTTAGCTCTGAAACTCAAATCAAGCTTGACTTGAGTTTGCTTTTTGCATTCCACTCGTAATAGCTAATATTGGTTTAAGATCGCGCATTTTTATTGGTCACTAATACTGATTATGTAACTCACTGTGTAAGTTGCATTAAGTGTTTTGTGAACTTTAGTTCATGGAGTGGTTGCTTACATAGAAATTCTTCCTAAAGCTTTCATTTTTAATGCCAAAGAATTTTGTAAGAATTGCGTATGGGAGAATAAATTATGTCAAAATGAATTATTGAATTATCAATGCAACAACGAACCGTTTATAATGTCATTTTTATTGGTACTTAACTGCTTAAAATGAAAGGTAGTTTAACATTATGCAAAAATATTTTTATGCAGCGCTTTATAGGCAGAATTTATTTAGTTTCAAAGTCTTTTTTTTTTTGTTTATTTTCTTTCAGAAAATTGTCAAATTTTAATGATCAATTGTCAAATTTTAATGATCAATTGTCAAATTTTAATGATCAATTGTCAAATTTTAATGATCAATTGTCAAATTTTAATGATCAATTGTCAAATTTTAATGATTAATATGTCTCGTTGCATTTTTCTTACTTAAATTTCAGAAAGCGGTGTTTGTTATAATAAATATAATTTTAATATTCATATTAATAACAAAATGTAGGGGAGAATCACTTTTAAAGGCTACTACGTATTTTAAAAAATGCGAACATTTTTCCGAATCCCGCAATTACGATATGTAAGAGTAATTTCCATTAATGTGTGTGTGTTGTGTGTCAATCACCAGAAATGGAGTTCAACAAGAATATAGGAAAGAGGTAACTTGCTATTTTATTTGGTAATGTGCATTCTAAAGTATTTCCCATCTAATTTTCCCAAAATCAGGACCATACGCTTTCCCTTACATGGACTGATTATTTGTGAACTTTGTAAAGGAATCTTCATTTTAACTTATTTTTCTCTTTGAATTTAAAAGTATGATTATATAGTATACTTTTATTTTGTCAAGTTTCTTGAAAATTTTCACACTTTCTTAACTGGTTTTTTAAGTAAATATTCTGTGATGAAGAAAGCTCAAATATTTACTTAAAAAACATTAGGTTTATCAATTGTCAATTGTTTTGTAAATGAATATACTTTTTTTTTTTTTTTTAAACAACTATTTTACTATGAAAAATGATGAAAATATATATATATATATATATTAAGGTCTGCCAGCTTTATTATACAACTTTATTTGATAAACAAAAGTTTTTAGCATTTGGCTGATAAAAGCATATGAAACTGAAAATTCTTTACAAAACAAATGAATGAAAAAAAAAAAAAGAAATCTTAAGAATTAAAAGAGTTTCGAATGAATTTAATGTCAATGTTTGCATTTTAGTTAAATGATCGTAGTAAAAAGCATTTTAGGTTTTTATGTTAATAGTCCCTCTGGTCCATATTTGGATCTTATGGTTTACATCCTCTTAAAAGGGACCACGGAAATTTTTTTGTAACTTTTAGAATTAATCATAAACATAGTTAATGTAAAAGCTATACACATAAAATTTTCTGTTTAAAAAAATAGACAAAATTAGAAAATCTTTCCCTAAATATATCAGTTTTTTTTTTGTTGTTGTTGAAATATACCAATGCTGATACTTCTAAAAAAACAAATTCTAGTACTTATCCCAAAATCCCAAATTCTCTTATTCCCTAACCTAGAAAGAACCAGCTTCAACACTAACACTTATTAAAAACTATAAAATTAGAAAAACACATTAAATGCCCCGACATACGCTGGAAGTACTGCATCTTAATAAATTGATGATAATTTCTATAGCGTGCTATAATAAATTATTAGCATTAAATAAAAATATAAAGTTTATAATTAGCCGTTGTTTTTAAGGGGAAAAAAAAGATATGAAATGAAGAATTATATTAAGCCTGTGATAATTTTTGTTTTGTGTTTGGTTTTAATCAATCTTGCGTTTAAAGAGGGAGAAGAAGAAATTAACCGAAAAAAGTTTTTGCCTAAAATTCATGAATCACACTATGTATTGAAAGATGTCAATCTGTTAAAAGAGCACCGTGAGTTAAAAGAACTTCATGAGTTGAAAGATGTCCATGAGTTAATAATGAAGCAAATTTTTGAGCTCCAAGAGGAAGGAGATTGCGAGAAAAAGAAAGTATTAATTTGCAGAAATGTTGAGAATTATGCAGGATTTGGGTCAAATGTGCATCGCTACGGTGTATGCATGCAGGTCGCGTACGGTTTAGGAAGAATGTTCTTTATTGAACAAGACGAGTACAGCCACTTTAACGGCGTGTTTCACTGGCTGAAACCTGAATCTGAGCGCTGTGGATACCTGAAGAAAAAGTACTTTGATAACTACTCAAAAATATGCAACATTCAAAACCCAGCTTGTTATCTTAGTAACGGTTATGACGTGAATAACTCTCACCATGTTATGGAGTTTAACACAATGGGAGGATACCCTTATCCCAGACATATTCCTGGCACCATTCCAGAGAGTCTTGAGAAAAACCTGTTGTCACTTGGTGTTAAGCACCCTTGGATGTGGTTTACTTCTCAGTTCCTGGGTTATCTGCTGCTTAGGCCGACTCCTCAGTTTAAAGAAAAGTTGGAAGCCTTCAGAGTAAAAACTTCTTTTAGCTCACCGGTAGTTGGCTTTCATGTACGTCACGGCGATAAGCTAACGAGCGGAGAAGCAAAGTATGTAAACGAAGCGGTTTACCTAAACGAAGCTCAAGCATACTTCGATAGCATTAATGCCAGTAGAAAGTGCATTTATGTTGCAACTGACGATATTCAAGTGATTCCAGTTATTAAAAAGCTTGGTCCAAGTATTGTAATTTCTACGTTATCCACAGAACATTTATCAAAAAACCTTGGAAGCTATTTTTCAAGCAGGTTTCCAAAAGAACTCATTGAAAGTGTGTTAGTAGATTTATACTTTCTAGCAAATAGTGATTATCTTGTGTGTGACTTTTCGTCGAACCTTTGTAGATTAGCATATGAACTAAAACAATCACTGCCGCCCTTTAAACAAGAAAGTATTTTAAAGTCGGTGGGAGAGTTACAACCTCCGAATTACATTTGGTGGTATCACTCGTACCCGTCTTCTTCATTTATTACCATCAAAACACATCCTTTCTTAGAGACATTAAAAACAAAGGAATCATCTTTTAGCATAATAGATTATAATGTAGAGTTGTTTAGTTTAAAAGAAAGCGTTGAAGATTTGAAAGTGAAGTCACTAGTTTTAGTGCAACGAGCTTACGGAAAGGGGAGTAATGACGTAGGATATGTCTATACCAAAGATCTCATGGCTTGGCCCGGCTCACCTCGTTATTTTTATTTCTAAATGTTTAAAAACTTTTTAATCATCTCAATGTGATGACTTTTTAAGTGCTTCTCTTTGGTGACCGTTTTTTAAAAAACATTTAAGAAGACGTGCATTGATGGCGTGTTTTGAAGGCGTGGGTTGGTTTCGTTGTTTAATGAAAGCTGTCATAAGTTGAAGTTGCTTTATATTTGGCATTGAAATCTAATTTTTTTTACTTTGTATAGAAGCCACATGCCAGTGTGATTTATTCAGATGTGTTTGTTCAGTAAATAATAATTGGAGAGTAACTTTGTAAATACCTTTTTGTGAAGAATGTTTCTTTTTTTTTTTTTTTTTGTTTCTTTTTCCGAATCTATGCTCTATATAAACTTTTTTGTGATTTTTCTGCAACTGGTTTTAAAATAAGTTTTTATAAGTTATCTGTTCTTTAAAAAAAACATACTTATCGCCTATTAAAATTACTTAGTACAGCATAATACACGGCGATCTTCTATTTGACTTATTAAGTAAAATTTTCGAGATCGTCCTTGTTTTATCATTCGGTCTTATTTTTATAAGATTTTTCATTCCGTAATTTCAAGGCCTTCATAAACAGGCCGTGACAGCTCATTTTCCTTAAGAGCCATTGTCTGAGAAATCTAGGCAAAGCCTGGAAGTGATGTCTTCCAATTGCACTCATTTTTAGATATTTTGTAAAAATCAATGAAAGTAGGCCACTGGTAATTTTTTTTTCTAAAAATTTTATTGATTTCGGAGATATTGGGTCCCAAAATTTGGCCCGTTTTGAGAAAATTTTGCGCATGGAGTGCAATTGCTACTTTGAGGAGTAGTTTTAGCAACATAAATATGACAGAAACATTTCTTTTTAATTTTTTTACTAATCTGGGTAGATTTCTACAGTAAAAGTAAAAATTAAACATGATTACATTTTCAGTAGTCTAGAAATCGTTGTCCGAAACCGCAACATTTGAAATTTTACCCTAACTTTGAGCTCTTATATCTCTTTAGGCCAATACTTGCACGTAGTTTTTTTAGGTGTTTTTGAAAGACACTAGGACATACATTGATTTTTCGGAACAAAAACCATGTGCATGCAAGGACCTGGGAAGGAGTAACCTGCCAAAAATCACTTTTTGCGTTCAACGCGCTTTGATAGATTACCCATAACAACCGTGGCCTTAGGTCCACCATGAACAGTATAAGTTATTTATTTTCCTTAAAAATGCATCTTCCAATATCTGAAAAAAAATCCATGTGCTCGGGTGATAAAAAGTCTACAGAAATCCTAGAAGTAGCCTAATTTTGCCAATTGTTTAACTAAAAAAATACCCTAGCAACGGTATAGATATATTTAGCAACGGCTACTTTACAGCCTTATTAATTAGTACTGCTATTAAAAACTTTAATATAATGCTTTTTTTAAAGCAACTGTACAAGGGAACTTGAAAAAAACACATATAGCACTTAAAATAAAAACAAATAAAAATTATATATAAATAAATACAATGTTCTATCTAATATTATACATTATATCAGGTAGAACATTGTATATATATATATATATATATATATATATATATATATATATATATATATATATATATATATATATATATATAAATTTGTATTTATTTCATTTGTAGATATAACGAGATAATACTGAGGGGACGAATGACTGCCGACTTTGTGTGATATTTTTGTTAATGACTACCTGGTACATACCATGGTTTGCTTGAGTTACATAACATAAATTTTTTTCAGCAGTTTTCGGTAAGAGAATTAAAATTTGTTAGTAAAAACTGCATTTTTTAAATATTAGTCAATAATTAATTATCAATAAACAAAATATGTCAGAGAGCAAGAATAAAGTCAGTTCTTATGAGAAATCCATATATTTTAATAAAGAGAAGACTTCTTGTGGTCCTTTTAAGCGTTGGAACAAAGATGGAATTTTTTAAGTTAACGAATTAACTGCTGACATAACTAATCATTTACAAGCTTTAAAGGTTTGAATAGAATTGGAGTATTATTTGCTTTTTTATCAAAAGAAACAGGATTTCTTACTCCATAGGTGGAAAATCTAACGTTACTGTTTTATAGCTACAACCGACAAACCAGTGGAATGAAAAAACCTTGATTGAAATCCGACTACAAACTTATCTTTCACGCTATGACTCATTATGGTCGTACCATCGTTTTTCTTTTGGTATTAGCTGGAATCAGCCAAACAGTTGTCAAAACCCAAGACATGAATTTCAAATCGGTAAAAAAGCACCAAAAATTAGATTCATCCCTTTGAACACCCTTGCTGCTTATAATGAAAAGAGTTTATTAACTTCCTGTTGGAGCCGTATTTTGCTTCAGCCACCTAAAAAGTATTTCTACAGGTAACAGTATTGACATGTAAGAACCAGCTCCAACACCAATAAAGTCTTGCTTTCCTGCTGATGACATATATGTTCCAGATGTAACAATCATTTCAGATGAAACTATCAAAGAATCAAAAAAGCAGCTAGCTCTTTGTGTGAGACAATTAGAGCAAGTCCACTGTCCTTTCAGATAAAGCAAGTTCACCAGCAGCTGAGAACAATATTAAAGCCAAGTGAATATGTGGCAACTCAACAAATTCGATCATTATTCTGTAGGCAAATAAATTAACTTGTATATTTACAAATACCCAAAGTATGTATGCTAAAAAATATGACTTTTTTCTTTTTTTGGGGCTTGAGATAAATATTTAGCAATTTCCTTTATCCTTTACGTGTAATTTTTTAACTGGAGTTAGCAAAAAAGTACAGGAAGGTTGGCAACCACTTTTTTTGAAGAGGTTAACTTAACTGATGATGTGATTGATGAAACTGTTGATATGAAAGATGCACCTGAAAACGAAGAAGATGATTTAAGCAACGATATTCAGTTGTTTGCAAAGGAGTTAGCAGCTGAATTTCAAATTGGTGATTGGATTGTTGTTCCATACTTTATGTAATGGTATCCTGCAATAATTAAAAATGTAAGAAGTTTTAACACTATAATATTGTATTTTTGTGTATTGAGATCTATTACAAAATTATTGGTTTATTAACCATATTAACTAATTTCAAGGAATATTTAGGAAGCAGCAATGATTAGACGTTACTTTACCTCAACCATTAGGTCAATGATGATGGTATATATGTTTCTTGTATGGAATATTCTGTTACACCTGGAAAGAACTGCTTCAAATGGCCAACCAAAGAAAATATTCTCCAATGTTCGCCTCTTGACATTGTTTGTAAGATTGATGCACCAACACTAACTAATCAAAGAGGAGATTATTCACTCTCAAAAGATGATATTGAGAACGTGGAGATTCAGATTGGCCATTAATTAATTTGTTATATTTTTTTGGTAATTCTTAGAAAACTGTATTTCCCATCAGTTTTAAACGGAAAAAATGATCTTGAAGTTTAATGGTTCCTTCTTTAATTGATATAGTTAAAAAAAAATTTTTTTCAAGTTCTCTTATACAGTTGCTTTAAAAAAAGCATTATATTAAAGTTTTTAATAGCAGTACTAATTAATAAGGCTGTAAAGTAGCCGTTGCTAAATATATCTATACCGTTGCTAGGGTATTTTTTTAGTTAAACAATTGGCAAAATTAGGCTACTTCTAGGATTTCTGTAGACTTTTTATCACCCGAGCACATGGATTTTTTTTCAGATATTGGAAGATGCATTTTTAAGGAAAATAAATAACTTATACTGTTCATGGTGGACCTAAGGCCACGGTTGTTATGGGTAATCTATCAAAGCGCGTTGAACGCAAAAAGTGATTTTTGGCAGGTTACTCCTTCCCAGGTCCTTGCATGCACATGGTTTTTGTTCCGAAAAATCAATGTATGTCCTAGTGTCTTTCAAAAACACCTAAAAAAACTACGTGCAAGTATTGGCCTAAAGAGATATAAGAGCTCAAAGTTAGGGTAAAATTTCAAATGTTGCGGTTTCGGACAACGATTTCTAGACTACTGAAAATGTAATCATGTTTAATTTTTACTTTTACTGTAGAAATCTACCCAGATTAGTAAAAAAATTAAAAAGAAATGTTTCTGTCATATTTATGTTGCTAAAACTACTCCTCAAAGTAGCAATTGCACTCCATGCGCAAAATTTTCTCAAAACGGGCCAAATTTTGGGACCCAATATCTCCGAAATCAATAAAATTTTTAGAAAAAAAAATTACCAGTGGCCTACTTTCATTGATTTTTACAAAATATCTAAAAATGAGTGCAATTGGAAGACATCACTTCCAAAATTTCTTTATTTTGCCTACATTTCTCAGACAATGGCTCTTAACCCTTTAACAGTCCATGCCGGTTGAAATCCAAAGTGGTTTCTAAATGTATATGCCGTAATATTAAGCAAACTAAAAGTGGTTCCTGAATGTCCATGCCGAAATATTACGTTTTAGTGTATGGTAAGCGAAAGATACTATGACCCACGATGAGGAAATTAAAATATGTTTTAATTATGCGAACTTTGTTGTTACGTCATGCTAATATTAATTAACGTTGCGTGTAAACTAATCTTATGTTGTTGTTTTCGTTTATTTCGCACGTGCTTCAAAAGTTTAAAAAAATGCATGAAAGTAAAAGTAAGTTTGTAAGTTTTTTTGTTAAAATAATTATAAGATTGGAAAGTAATATCAAAAAATATTAAAGAGTGACGTCATTGACATTGACTGAGGGAAGAAAGTAAATAAAAATTAAATAAAAATTAATTAACTTTTTTGTTATTGACGTTGCTAATCTGTTCTTAAAATATTAATCCTGCTGCTACTCGCCTTTTTATTTACAAAAGATAAAAATGAAGTTTAACTTGCTATTGTGTATCTTTATACTTAGTTTATTGCTAAATATTTGCTTACTTATATTTTTGAATTCATTTGTTATTAGTATTTTCATGGTACGATATAATGGTATTACACATAGTACTACTTATTGTACAATATAATATATATTAATTTCAATATATTTTACTAATATACCATGGTATATAAATAAATTTAAATTGATACATTATATTGTTTGGTATAATGTCATTTGATTATGTTTATTGGTATTATTTAACAATATTTTAAATGGTTTATTGTTATTATTTAATATTATTTTTATACTAAATATATATACTGTATTATTCACTACAGTTCATTTTTATACAACCATAACGTTTATAAGCATATGCAGGCTCAGATTTTGTTTTTAAAATAAGCATATTTAAGCATATTCTTGAACCATTTAAATGATTAACAAAAAATAAATTTAAATTTAAAAAATAAGTTTTTTTAAATTTAACCATTTAAATCAACAAAATAAAACTTGTAAATTTTTATGTTTTACAAAGCAACGACTTCATGAATTTCTTATTTAAATATAGCTTAAGTTTGGTTTGACTTTTTTTTTTCCTTTTGAGAGTTAGAAGATATTAATAACAGGAATTTTTTATAGCTAAAAGAAAAAGTCATATGATTTTTTATGAAGATGAAAATGAGGCCTTGAGTTACATAAAACAAACTAGAACACACTGTTCGCTTTGTAGCATGGTTTGCACCCAAGGGATTTGGTAACACAGGTTTGAACCTTTTTTTGATTTATTTAATATCAACTTTATGATGCAAATGTTTGAGTTGTCAGAAAATTCTTTAACACAAACTTTTGAAAATAAGTGAAAATAGTTGGAAAGGTAAATGAAATACATTATAAATTGAAAGTTTATAATGTATTTTATTAAGAAGATCAAACGCAGTGATGAATTAGAAACTTTAAATGCCTTTTTCTCAGCTTTAAAATAATGTCTCTATCAATTACAATTAAGTTACAATTATTTTGCAGTTATTAATTTTGCTTCTCCTTAGGTAGGAAATTTGTGTATTTATTTTTTATTCAATTTAGCAGGTTGTTTTTTAAAATTAAATAGTTCATGGCAGACTTCAGACTTCAACCTCAGACTTCAAACTCTTTTTTAAATTTTCTATAAACCAGAATTACTTTCTTTGATGTAAAAACTTTGATGTAAATGAAAAAAGTGGCTTCAAAATATAATATTCCAATACATGTTAGTAAAAGTTATACTATAAGCTACTGCTCTAAATCGAACATTTAGAGCAGTAGCTTATAGTAGCAACAATGCAATGACAATTAAGTATTGTTAATATTTAAATGTCATTGTATTGTCATACTTTATTTCAATTTCTTTGTATATGGTTTTTTTGTAAAATGGTTCTACTTTACTAGAATTTACGAAGTTAATGTTTGAGTTAATAAGTGTTTACTGTAGATTAAATGTTTCTCATTGAAGTTTGGTTAACTTATTGTATCATTTTTTGTATAAACGTTTTCAGTGTAAAGCAGACCGTGTCACATTTAGATATACATAGTGAAAATCACAAAGTTTTATGGGAAAATAAAGGATTTTATGCAGACGTGCCTTTCATGGTTTTAACACAGAAAGTTTTGGATTGTTCACATGGAACAGATCGCAATAATGCAAGAAAGAAAACATACAAGATTAAAACAAAAGCAAACGTAAACTCCATTGTTTATAACATGAATTCCAAGTTATAGTTTTAATAAAAAATATTTACCTTACTAAAGTATTGCTTGAATAATTTTAGAAAACTGAACACTCTTGTCAAAAAAGTTATTTTAGTGTGCAAGACACAAAAAAATTCCAATGTCCAGCACAAGTTTCTATGAAGGAAATTATATATTTCAAAGATTATAAGGTAATTTCTAAACAATTTACTCTAATTGATATAAATTTTTACTACTGTAAGCATGAAACAAGCATTAATTATGAGTAATACTTATTCTATTTCATTTGTGCATTTGTACATCCATGTAGCAGGCATTAAAGCCCACATTTTTTGCCTTTCTCAATCTCTAACTCAAATAGTCAACATATTAACTCACTTTCCAGACAACCCGAATCATCTTCCTTCTCTACTTGACTTATGTCTTGTTTCTGATCCTAGTCAGTGCTCAGTTTCTCCTGACTCACCCTTAGGTGCTTCTGATCACCGTTTGATCTCTTTAAATCTATTATCTCATTCTTCTTCATCATCTAAATCCCCCTATCATCGCACCCTGTTGACAAATGTGCTTCTTACATAACTTTGTGGGTTCAGGCTGGCATGGAATCTTTTATTCCCAATCAACGATTCCAAGTCAAACCTCACTCTTCTCCTTGGTTTTCTTCACATTGTGCTGCTGCAATTGCCAACTGAAATCATTACTTCCATATCTATCAGCAAAACAATTCTCCAGAAAACAGACGTCTGTTTATTACTGCTAGAAACCATTGTAAAAAGGTTTTGTCTAACGCCAAAGCCTGCTATTCTCAGGTCATGAAATCTCGTATTTCATCACAAAAATTAGGCTCTTGTGACTTCTGGAGAATCTTTGTTAGTATCAATAATAAGGGCAAATCTGTAGTTCCACCTCTTTTGTATGGTTCAGATTTTGTCACCTCACCTAAAGATAAAGCTGAATTGTTTGCTAAGAATTTTTCATCAATATTGACTTGATTTCACTAGTTACGTTCTACCTGATATAGCCGTCAAACTGGTTGATCGATTGCTTGACATTCGTATCACTCCAGCTTCTGTATCTAAAGTGATTTCCTGCTTAGACTCTTCTACAGCTTGTGGCCCGGACAACATACCTGTTATAGTCTTCCAGAAGTGTTCTCCGGAGATGTCGTTGATACTTTGAAAACTATTTAACAAGTGCTTATCAGAGTCTTGTTTTCCAGCCTGCTTGAAAGCAGCATTTGTTATCCCTATTTTCAAAAATTCTGGAGAGCGATCTGATTTTTCCAACAACCGTCCCATTAGTCTTCTTCCTATCATAAGCAAAGTTTTTGAATCTTTAATTAACAAACACTTAATCTCTCGGCTTGAATCTAATAACTTACTTTCTGATCACCAATATGAATTTCGATCTTCTTGTTCAGTTACAATTACAGCTGATTTGCTAACAGTAATAACCGATAGGTTTTATCATGCATTAGATAAAGGTGGAGAGGTTAAGGCCGTTGCTCTTGACATTTCTAAAGCATTTGATAAAGTTTGGCATGCTGGTCTTCTCCATAAGCTTTCTTCCTACGGTGTGTCTGGTATTATCTTTAAGATTATTGAATCCTTCCTTTCCAATCGTAGTATAAAAGTTGTCCTCGATGGACAGCACTCTTCTTCTTATTCTGTTACTTCAGGGGTTCCTCAAGGTTCAATCCTTGGCCCTATACTCTTTTTAATTTACATTAACGATCTTCCAGACATTCTCATATCTAAGGTAGCATTGTTTACTGATGATACTACTATTTATTCTTGTCATTATAAGAAGCCAACACTCTCTGATTGCTTGGAGGGGGCATTTGAGCTTGAAAAGGATCTCACTTCTGCTACAGCATGGGGCTCACAGTGGCTGGTGAATTTTAATTAAGATAAAACTCAGTTTTTTTAGCCAATCATTATTGTAATAATTTAGATCTTCCTATATTTATGAACGGAAATGTACTAGATGAGTCATCTACCCTTTTCTTGAAACAATATCCAAGATTTTTTGATATGAATGAAAGAGCAAGTTGTTCAAATTTAAATTAGTTAATTTTATATTTATTTTCTGCTTTTATTTGGATGAATAAAGACATTACTGAATTTAATAATACTAATTTATCCAATCTAGGGTTTATATTGCTGCTTTATGAAATCCTTCTAAACCAAGTATTTTTATTATGTCTTTGTACAGTCGCTCTTATGTCTCGTCTAATCTGTTTTAACTAAATTTTGAATTAAAAAAAAAAAGAGTCTCTATAAAACCAAAGATTCAAATGCAGGAACTTCATAAAGTTACGCCTGAGTTTCCCAAACATAATGTAGAAATTAAAATAGATTAGACGCAACAAAAGAGTGGATGTATTAATTTTTAATAACAATATTTTTTTTTACTAGAGAATGACAGTTGATGCTACTTTTTATACTTGGATTAGCAATGTATATAAAAGTGGATTTAAATGCTTTATTGGTTGAAGATGCTGGTTTCAGAGGTGGTATTACTGTTTTTGACAACGTTTTACTTTTTTGATCTGCAGTATCCAGACGAATTGCGAGTAGTGTTTTCGTTACTTGAAAAAGTTTGTGGCATTCCAGAAACAATTAATAGTTCAATTGCAAATGATTTTTTTAGACAACTGAACATTTAGTTAAGTTTATAAATAATCAAGATGCAATATTTTTTTTTTTTGATAGCATTTTTTGTTTTCTATGGGGTTTTATTTGATTTTGACTTATTTTTATTTTGATAAATTATCTGGGTTATATAATAAAAAATAAAAAAGTTAAATATTTTTAGTAAAAAGTATAATCATTCATTTTATAAAATTTGTGTTTTTTTTTATTTTAGTTTGTTTCTTTCTTTTAGGATAACAACTAAAAAAATATAAAGTTCCATTTTTCAAGTTTTAACTAATCACTCTTTATGTTATGCATCTTTTGTTGTGGTGGTTTATATTTTATTGATAGTTAATACATGCATTTTCTTGATGCTATATATCTATATTTTGATTGCGTTTGCACTTGTACTTTATACGAGAATTAAAATATATATTAGTACATTAAGTAAACGTACAATAGTAGTTATATAATACAGTAAGGAAGTTTTACTCAATCCGCTGTCTTAAAATAAAGAAATAATCTCTATTATTCTTACAGGCATTTAATATTTTATTTCTTTATTAGAGATAAGAGTCAGACATTCTTATTTTTTCTAGTAAAAGTATAAAAAATTAATAATTGTATGTTTGATGTTAGCTATAGGTGTCAACACCTCTGGACCAACCAATACCAAACTTTGCACAGGCACTAAGTAGGCCTGAGCGGTGGTTTTGACCAGGTTTGGGCCACCAGCGGCCCCTCCTAACCCTAACCCTGAGAAACCTGCGCGAAGAGACGGGTAATCCAGCTTGATTATATTAAGAAAATTATTACCTATTAATTTCCTTGTTTTAGGGCAAGAATTTTGCTTAAAAATTCGTTCCTTATTTTAAAGGATACTTTTCTAATGTCATATTTCAACTGGGCAAATAACCAACAAATTTTAAAACAACACATGTTTACTTTTTTTTTCTTAATTCAAACACTTGATATTATTATACTGATTATAAAAAATAATAATGTAAGATGGTAGCTTGTTGCTATGGTAACCGATGAAAGTAGCTGAAAAATACCAAAAAAAACTGGGTTTACTCTGTAAAAAAGGAAGGAAGAATTAGTAAAGAAGTGACAATGTAACTTAGCAAAACTGTTCTAAATGTGTGCATTTTTAAAAAAAGTGTATATGATGAGTCTTAATAGATGAAACACAGTGTAAAGTGAAAAAAATTTGTTAAATGATTTTCTACTAATTTATCTATAATTTTTATTAATAATATTTTTATTTTATTAAAATTTATTTTTATTTAAAAAAATAATTTTTTAATATAGTTGTTTACGCGTTTTGTTGTTTCATTTGTATAAACGCAATTTAACGTTCATTTAACCACCACCCATATTTTAGGTAAATATGTTGTTGTTATTAGTTTCTTATTTGCGCCTTGATTGTCCAAAAATTCACGCAACGTTAATTAATATTAGCATGACGTAACAACAAAGTTCGCATAATTAAAACATATTTTAATATCCTCATCGTGGGTCATAGTATCTTTCGCTTACCTTTGTGTCTCCTCATAATTTCTGTCTTTATGAGTAATTATACTTCTAATCGTCACAAAATTTATTACTGGATAATTAATAAGCTTTTTATTCAATAATTTACTTTTGCACGTGTTCACTTTTATTTTAAATATGGCAGACAAGCATGTTTTTTCAGTGGAAAAATTATTAACGAAAAAGCGAAAATTTACTCACGAGGAAATAGAAAATTATATATTCGATAAAAACGAGTTGAGTGAGATTTCAGAAGAAGAGTATAGTTTATCTGATGTTTCTGATGAAGAAAATTCCGAACCAGAGATATTAGAGTTAAGTGTAGAAGAAGAAATGCCTGCATTGGTCTATGCTCTTAGTTCTAGTGACAATTCCTTAGAAAATGTGTTTCCTGGCTCATACATACCGATCTGGAAATCTGAACTTTCAGATAATAGAGTTCACCCCTTTGAATTTACTGGTATTTCTGGGTGCAATCAAGATATAGTCAAAAATGATCCTCTTTATTTGTTTGAGCTTTACTTTACAGATGAAATTTGTGAGTTTATTGTTAATGAAACTAATCGATATGCTTCCCAAACTATAAAAAAAAAAGAATTATCAGTTAAATCCAGAATGAGGCGTTGGTTGCCTGTGATAGTTTCAGAGGTCAGACAATATATTGCAATTTTTTTATATCAAGGAGTACTTTGGAAGCCCACATATGAAATGTATTACACCACAAACCCATTGTTTGCAAGTGCTTGTATTAAGTGGTTGTTATTCTATAAAAAGTTCAAGTTAATCGATAAGTTTATTCATTTTGTTGATTCTACCACATTACCAAATAAATATCCTGTTTTATCCAAAATAAGCATAGTATGGGATTATTTGACAAAAAAATTCCAAGAGGTGTATACACCTACACAAAATATATCAATTGATGAGTCACTTTTGTTGTGGAAAGGTAGACTTTCTTGGAAACAGTGTATTCGCAGCAAAAGTGCCAGATTTGGTATAAAAACTTTTTCATTATGCGAGTCAGATTCAGGATATGTATGGGATTCCTTTTTCTATACAGGATCTGAGCTGACTAATACTCTAAGTTCAGATTATCGCTACATTGCAACAAAAGTTGTTATGTTTCTTATGGATGGCTTACTTGATCAGGGTTACAAGCTTTACATTGACAGCAGGTATTCTTCCTACGAGCTTTCATCAGTATTATTGCTAAGATCTACAGATACCATAGGAACACTTCGAAAAAACAGAAAAGGTTTACCTATTTCTTTCCATGAAAAACTAAAAAAAAATGAACGCAAAGTTCTTTACGAAGAAAAAACAAATATCATGATAACACATTGGAAAGATAAAAAGGATGTTTATACCATTTCAACTTGCACTATTGATGGGGCTAAAAATGTTTTAAGAGCTGGGAAAGAAAAATTATTTCCTTTAGTTATTGATGATTATAATCAAAATATGGGAGGCGTAGATAGAAGTGACCAAATGATGATATCATACGAAGTTGAAAGAAAAAGGGTAAAAAAGTGGTACAAGAAAGTGTTTGCTCATTTAATTAATCAAGCAGCATTTAATGCACAGATAATTTGTAAAAAAATGGGTCGTAATATGACACCTTTAAACTTTAGAACAATGTTAATCACATCAATGATTCAACGATATGGCCAACAGCCAAAAAAATCTTACTCTAGATTGGTAGCAAACAACCCCTTACGATTGATTGACTGACATTTTCCATCATATGTGCCAGCATCTGAAAAAAAAATTAATGCCCAGAGAAGGTGTGTGGTATGTCACAAACACAAAAAAAGAAAAGATTCTAGATATGAATGCGTAGAATGTGATGTAGGACTTTGTGCAGCTCCATGTTTTATGACTTTTCACACAAAGACTGAATATTAGAACTTATTTTTTATAAACATTTTCTATTATTATAGTATGGTTATAAATTCTTATATATGAATAATAGTGTTTTTTAGTGTTTAATAGTGTTAAAATAGTGAAAACTTTTTTTTAAATTAAAAGTAAAAAAACGAAGTTTTTAAAAAGCCGGGGCATTTAGAGACCACCTCAAAAAAAAACGCAAAACTTATAGCGACCGTTTTTAAGAAAACGTGCGGACTGTTAAAGGGTTAAAATTAGCGAAGGCCGATATTTTACGGTTAAAATTATTTTTTATCCTTGCTTTATTAAACAAACTTCAGAATCAAATAAAGAGCTTTATAAGGACAAAAAAAATTTTCATTAAATTTCAGAAGAAAATATTGTGGGAATTTTTTTTTACGTTTATAAGTTAATTACAATAAAAATTTAAAGAGTTTAGCTAAAAATGACTAAATCTCATTTTCATAAACTATACGTTTATTTTAGCTGTTTAACACTTGTGATACAAATAATAATTTTTTTGATAAAAACAAACAAATATGTTAACTTTATTTTATTAAAATTATTTTGACTTTTTTAATTCAAAGTATTTTTTTTTGAAGTTGAAAGTTTTGGTTGTTTTATCAAACATTCCTTCCCAAAATCTTCAGAGTTTTTTTTACAATAATTGTTTTAAAAAATGTTTGCCAAAATGCAGCAAACTTTTTTAACACTTCGAACAAGCAATTGAACTTTACTATTGCAGTTAATAAAAATGTCAATTAATCCTCTCTTGCACAGCAATGGTGAAACTTTATTCACAAGTGTCGCTTCAAATATAAAAAAACAATAAATAACAATGTAGACTAAATTGTCAGAAGGTTCTCTTAGTCTTCCCCTGTTTAAAGAACTAATCAAAGTTCCATATTTTTGAAACATATCAAAGGTGTCTGTTTTTTCTAAAATTGAATGTAATTCTGGAAGTTTGTAAGCAATAAAACCTGCAATATATAAAAGCCCTTGTTTGCATTCATTTGGCAATTGAACCTCACAATTTTCACATATTGACATATCAAACTCCACATCAAGTTCACAGTTATCACAATGGTGGTGAGCAGGAGGAAATATTGTAAAATCTGCTTGCTCATCTAGCAACTTTCCAGTTTTGTCGATTCTAAATTTTTGAATAACATTTTGCACAGTTATCAGATGTGCCACCTGACTCTTGCTGATATTTTCTAAACTGTTTTTCTAGTACATCTGATTGCATATGTCCTAGCAATATATAAGATACACCGCAATTCAAAAAATACTTGGCACAGCTTGCTAATCTTTTAGAAGTTTTTTGCAATAAGAAATATAGTTCTCTAAGAAATCTATTTGCCATTGACTGAAGTAACAGCCTTTCTTCGAATATCATTTAATCTAATATCTAGACCTTTACTGTTGACAATAACCCATCACTTAACAACTGTTTCAATAAAAAGTGCAGTATCTTTAGCTTCAGAAATTTTTACACGTAATGCTGCAACTGTTTCATCACAAAAAACTTTGAGAATTGATCCAAAATTTTGTCATTTAATTGGTTTTGGTGACTTGATGCCTAAAATAACTTGCTCGCTTAGAATCATTTTCATTATTAATAACATAACTGACAGCATTCTCCAGTTGAGAATAATATTTAATAATTCCTTTGTTTAAAAAAGAAAATAAATATCTCCAGAATCTTCTGAAGTTATATATATTGAAAACTTAGGTACTGGTCCTCCATGTTCATATGATATTAAAGATATATTTTTTTCTTTTTCAACAAAATAAAATTTTTCTTCACAGTTATTTATCATTGACTTCAAATTTTTTACAATTGAATTAAATTAAATAGCATCCATATTTTTGAAGTTTTCAAACTCATCAGGTAAACTATTCTTTCATAGCACATTAACCCAGTGACATCTCGTTTTCTAGACACTATTGGAATACAAGACACTGGTATACCTTTAAAGACTAATGGAGGATGCACTGGAACAAAACTACCACCTTTGACTTTATTTAATTTTGCATCTTTAGGCTAGTACTGAGCACAAATTCCCTTATAATCTGTAAACACAAAGTTTGCATTTGGAAGTTTTTTAATCCATAACTCGCGATCCTCGGATTCACAGACAAAGACATACCAATTTTATCTTCACCATGTTTTAAAACGCATTCAAACATTGGCTAACCATTTCCTGACTCTAGATACTCCAATATTTACTACACTATCCCATAATAACTTTTTCATCTAAACGAGAAGAACTATTAATTACTATTAGTTAATTAATTCCAGTTATACTATTACAGCTCGAAGAACTATAACCTTATTTTATCTTCACTTACTTTGAAATTATAGAAAATAATTTCATTTTTGTAAACTTCGTTTACGATTTGAGTCTGATCATTTTCTGGTGATATCAAAAATTTACTTCATATTAAAGAAAGAAACAGTAAAAACACCTAGTTTTATAAAACGAAACAAATTACAGAAAGAAATTATTTCGTTTTTTAAACAGAAAACAGACACGCAACAATTTCTTTAAAGTTAAATAATTTTGCAGACCTGGAATCTTGCGACGCATTCGGCTAAAAGTTCTAAAAAAAGACTGATTTTTTAAATAGTAAATTCTCCATAACAAAAATAACAAACTTTTCTCTTTTTACTTTTTTTGATAAAACAGGTCTTATTTTTCCTAATTGTCAAAAAAAAATTAAAATGAATTTTATCTACATGATTTTGTCAAAACAATATTTTTTTTTTTTTTTGAAAACAAAAGAACAACGTTCTGACTGTATAACGCACAAGTTTATGTTTATAAAGTAAGGTGAATTCGCATTGTATATAACATTTTAAATAGGTTACATGGAGTTGTTTCACTATTTGTTAATTTCCAGATCCACGGATATTAAGAAAATCTATATACGAAAGATCGCCGTGATAAGTACACCAAAATCAGTTTTACTTCGACATTAACAAATTTCGTATCGGAATAATGAAAAATCTAACCGCACAATAAATAGCGCCAAAATATGCGTTTTAAAGATTGTTTCACAAAAAATGAACTGTTTTGAAAGTGGGATAATCTTTAAGCACAAGTTACAGAGTGGAAAATAATTTAAAAGAACAAGAAGGAAGCTTTCAGTTTTCATACCCAAGCTAGCCCGTCACACCCCGGCTAGTCAGCAAACCGTCAAACCCTGATTGACAAGAACACCATCATGTCAAGTAGAAGGATTGCAAAAAAAAACCTCAATGTGTCTGTAAACATAGGTGTAAGAAATCTTTTACCGGAACCAAGTTGTTTCTTCTTGCTGAATGTTTAATGGTCTTAGCCTGAAACGTCGATCTAGTCAGCGACAGCCGAACTGACAGTTTCATCATTAAGGAGAATGCCGAGGAAGCTCTTGATGCCATCAAATCAGTGCAAAAGTTTAAGCTTGGCGAAGGAAATGGTGAAGAATAAAATCAGTGGCGCAAAATGATGACAAAGGCAGGAAACGGTGGCGCAAATTGATGGCGAGGGCAGGTTTTTAAATGATGCTTTAACTACATCTTATTATCCTGAGGAGCTGAAAACTAAGTATAAAAAGATCAGTTACTTGGAGGATATAAGCAAAGAGGGCGATAAAAAAAAGAACTTTTAGTAGCACTTGAAGATGATTTGCCTGAGTCTCACTCAAGTCAAAAAGATAATGATTAAACTGCAAAGTATAAAAAGTGATTATGTCTTGCAGTGTTTCAATATTGATCCAAGTTTGTTAATGAAGGATTCAAGAAGATCAGAAAGTCTACAGAAATAGGATTGAAAGTCTAACCAAAAGTACATACTGCATTCATACATGAAAATTAGTTTCTTAACATAACGTAAGACAAATACCCAAAAAAAACTGAATTTCTAGAGTAAATAGTCATTTGAGTCTGTATAATTCATTTTAAGGCCGATCATTTGAAGTGTTAAATGTAAAATGTTGTTTGTTTCACTTTCAAATGAATGAACTTCAACTTCAAGTGTCGGTTGTGTAAAACACAAATATTTAAGTTAGAGACGGTTAGTTAAGAGAAACAAAATTTATAATAAATATTGAACTATTAAACTAATTGTTTTACCAGTTTATGAGAAAAAGCACCATTGAAATTGTCCTTAATATGAAAACTTCAGAATGAGAAAGGAAAATGCATTTATCCTTCTTAGGGAGGCATGATGAGAAGTCACCTGGACAAAAATTGGGAAAAAAGGCTCCTTTGCTATCAACCTTTCTAAGATTTTCTATTTCAATGAGATTTCACATAACACACCTAATTTGGAGCAGATTGAAACTTTACATTTCAAAATCATGCTAAAGGTTTGTTCATAGGAGGTTTAATATTTTACTGTTTAAAAAATACATTCCTGCAAATAGAAAGCTACTTTAAACGTGCTTGTAGTTGTAAGCAACAACCGTGTTTTTTAGCGTCTCTACATAGTTTGCGCTTTGCTCTCCAACTTAGCTAATTCGCCATAACTGATTGAAGTCCTGATGAATGGATTCGAGAGCTTCTTCGGTCTAGTAAACTAAGCCTATAGAATATAAGAAGTACAAAAGAAATGCAAGTTTATTTAATAAATATTCGTCCTCATTTGTGCATATTTTACGATTTAACTGTTGGAGCAACCTCATAAAGTTAATTTTTTAAATGATTTTAATAGAGCTTCTTAGACTTGGTTTTCATTTTTAACTTTTTCATGTTACTGTTCAATAAATTATATTCAATACCCAGCAAACACAATGGTTGGGGAGCCCAATAGATCGTGTTTGAGAAGTTGGGATGGCACCTGGAATGGTTAAATGGCATCGAGAATACGTTCCTGATTAAGGAAAACAATTTATTGGCACCGTTTATGGAATAAAATAAAAAAATTAGATGCGAACTTGAGCACGAAATTTAAGCTAGCATCTTATTTTGTGGAGGAAAGTGAATAGAAAACGCCAAAGTTACTTTTTTAACGATCTATTTATAAATAGCATGTAATATATTTAAAAACTATTTTCTTATCAATCAATACGTTGATAGTTAATGTTATTATATTGTTAGCTAGTCTGAAGTTTGGTTTTCAACAGGTGAAGATTTATTACTGTAACTAATGTAATATTATATAGTCGTCCAAAATTATTGAGCCGTCAAAAATTATTGCAGATAGAAAAAATGTTTTGTGTGCTGATATAAACAATGTTTAGTTGGTGAAACAAATCAACCTATAAATAATGATAGTAGTGCGTGTGTGATGAAATGACAACTTTTATTCGTGCAACAGATAAACGTTAAACGTTCAATATTCAATGTTTATTTTTGTCTGATGACGACATTGTAATCAACTGGTTCTAAATTTATTGCTTTTATCCGATCAAAGTAAAAAATCATGAAAAATATTACCTTCGATTGAAAATTGAACGCTTGTACCAACTTATGCTGGTACCATCTTGAAATTTTAATACTTTTTAGTCCATCGTTTTTACTAACCGCCATGATAAAAAGGACTGCCACCTTGATGCGGTAAAACGTTTTGAAAAAATTAAGGTGAAATTAATTTTTCCTAAATGAAAAATTAACTTTTATGTACTATTATTTAATAAATTTCACATGTTGAATTCAAATGTAACAATGACATTTGAGTTCAGTATGTGAAGTTATTTAGGAAATGAAATTCAAATGCTGAATGTAAATACAATGTAATTTTTTAGTTAGGCTTAGTTTTCATGAAAGTTTACGTTTTTTAACTAGTAATTAATTGGGGTGGGAGTTAAGTTTTGGTCACAACACTAGTAATTAATGTAACAGTTAAATAATGCACCAAAACTGAAAAAGATATACTTCTTTAGTCTGTAAAGTTTTCTCCTGCAGCCAGTATAAACGACAGAGAATTCGTTGCATACATCCAGAAATGATAAACAGTTGAATTCATTCTTCTCGGTTTTTGATTAAATGTAACAAGTTACACTTAGTTACAATATTTTACCAGCGTAAATAAGTCCACTTTGTCACAAAGATCCGTTTGCAGTTTCGATATTTAGAAAATACAGGAAAGGTTTGCAAACCCGTTCCGCATGCTCTAAATGGGTTAATATCTAAAATTCTAAAATTTAGAAAACGGGTAGTATTCACGCTAGTTGGATACTCATATTCATCCGATGTCTTAGGTTAATGAGTTTTACACATTCCAAATTGGCGCTGATTTCTTAAATTTTAAATTTTTAAATGCATTTGGTAAAACCAAAATAGCGTCTTGAAAACGACCTCACTGAATCTAAAAAAACGACCTCACTGATCTAATAAAAATCTTAAAAATAAAAGGACCAAGAATATCAAAAATAAAAAGTTTTTTTAACTTTGATAAGCCCAGCTTAGGCTTCAATTTAAGAAAATGGTTTAAGCTCAAATACCATTTTGACAAACAATGTCATAAGTGATAACCAGACTGATCTTTAATACGTGAAGGATTTTCTCAGTCAAAAGTGACAAGTTATTTAAAGCAAAAATTTAAGAAAGATGATCATTGGGAAAAAAGTGAGAGAAACTAAAATTAGTATTGATTAAAATAAGTTTTTGGCAAGTAATACTTTATGTACAATATGCATAAGAAATAAACAAGTTTCTCCAAGGAAACGATATAACTTTAAAAATGCATACTTCGGACAAAGTGTGAATTGTTCAACTTGAATCCCTATAAAATGCCTAAAAAGATATATAAAAGTTCATTAAAACATATATATAAAGTTCATTAGAATATAAAAACATCCCGGTGGGAAGTGAACCAGCCACTAGCTAGCTTTATAGCGATTTTTTTTTTCTTATTTTATTCTTTTGTAATATCTTTAACATATTCAAAAATTCTATTTTTAGTGTTGGGTGTATTATAGTTATGAAAATAATTGAACTTTAAACATGTCGATTTTGTAACGATACGTCGCTAGCTACATATCGCAGTTTTTAAGAAAGCGATTTTATTACGATAAGACGCTAGCTACATATCGCATATGTTTGAACTTTATATATATATTTTTAATAAACTTTTTATATAAGTTTTTATATTCTAATGAACTTTACACATATATATATATATATATATATATATATATATATATATATATATATATATATATATATATATATATATATATATATATATATATATATGTATAATAAAATACATGTTTGGTAAAAATGATTAATAATTACTTTTACCTAAAACTAAAAATATTAAAAACTAACTTTTCACGTGGTAAATCATTTCTTCTGGTAAATCATTTCTTTTCTTTTTTTTTTATTTGGTTTTTAGAAGAAAAACTTTAATGATAGAAACCATGTCAATTTAAACAATCTATTTTAGACTCAAGGATAATTTTGAAGTGTTCTTTGAAAAATATGACAAAAAACCGATACATAAATTTTGGGATTTAAACTATAGCAAATTGGGATTTTAACCATAGATTACTATTTATAAAACGAATGTAGTCACCATATTTCCCCCACTTTAAACCCCTTCTGTATCAATTCTTTGAAAACCTGGTTTTTTTTATTTAATTTCACCTCCTTAAAGAAAATGAGGACTTAGGAAATTAAGTGTATTTTCCATGCAATCATATCTTATAAATATTATCTTATCTTATAAATATTATTTATAAACATGAACATTTATAAAGAATGCATAAACATTTATTTATTTAAACACATAAACATTTATAAAGAATGAAAATTTTTTAACAAGAAAAGATTCTTGTTAAAAAATTTTCATTCGCTAAAGTTTGCGCAACATTAAGAGAATCATTTATGTTTTCGAAGTTTTTTTCGCTTACAGCTGGCATAGACAATTTATGGCTGACAGAACAGCTTAAACCGGATCAACATGACGCATAACGGCTAAGCACTTTCCCGATTGCCATAAAATGTGACTTCGACGACTGGTTAAGCCTTAGAAGTCTCAGAGCTGATACATCTCAATCTAGCGCAGCTTAAATCTTCAATGACTGGTTACTGCTTAACAATATACTGCGGCTAAGGCGCCGTAATTTGTAGCACTGTGTTGCTTATTGTCGTGGCTCCAGCTAATTAATCCCGATCAAAAAACGTGCTCATCTACAACAGCTGATTGGTTTCAGAAAATCTGATTTTAGCTCAGCTAAAAAGTTAAAGGAAAAACACTTGTAATGTTCATTTTAACAAGAAATAAATAAAAAAGAAATAATAATACAACAAGCATAATATATATCTTTGTATATTTAAGTAAAAACTAGACGATATCAGAGAAGGTATTTCTGTAGTAACAGTCGTTATTAGAGAAATACCTCCTTTGACATTGTACAATAAACAACTCTGCGCAAAAGTTTAGCACGCAGCGGAATTAACTCTTTTTCATATATATATAATTTTTTTAGTAGGTAAAGCTTTAAAAAATTTTTCATTCTAAATATCAATTAATTATACCTGATAAAATAAGAAAGAAAACTTTAAGTTGCAATAGCCACATCCTTTTTTAAGTACAAACATTTAACCGGTATTTTAAAAAAAACTCGCTCATAAGTTTAGCAAGCAGATTCTCCTTAGAACTTTTAAGGAGAACTTTTATCTTTTATTGCGGAAAAAGTTGCATCGTTGTAAATCAAACTCTCCTTTTTAATAAAATGTTAAAAAAAGTAACACCTAGTATTTCAAAAGTTCGTTACAATAGAGAGATTTTAAAAGTTCGTTTTAAATTATTTCATCGCGTTTGCTTAATTTTTGTCTGAAAATTTGCCATGGGAAAAAAACAATGTCAAGAAATCAAACAGCGTATTATTGGCCTAAATATGGGAGGTCACTCTAATATTGAAATATCTCAATTTTTAAAGTGTTTCGCCTTTTCGTGAAATTGAACTATTACTAAATTTAACGAAACTGGTAGTACTGCTGACAAAAGCTGTTCTGGACGACAAATGCTGATGATAACTCCATTTATAAAATCCCCAGAAAAAATCCTAAATACTCAACGAAGCAGATTGCACAAGATGTAAACCTGGATTTTAAAAATCAAGGATTAAAACAAATAGTTAATAGAAGGCTAATAGACTGTAAACTGTAGTGCTGTGTTGCTTGCAGAAAGCCATAATTAAAATAAACAGACCGTTTAAAACGAATTAAATTTTGTAAAGAAATTTTAAAAATAAGTAATTATGAATTTAGAAGAATTGTTTTTAGTGATGAATCAAATTACACCGCCCTAAATCGTATAAACAAACTAATTGTCCGCAGGCACCACAATGAAAAGTCGCTTTATTGTCGCTTTATTGTACCAAGGCTACAAGGTGGAGGTGATTCAGTTGGTATTTGGTCCATTCAACCGTTGTATATGTTATACAACGGTTGAATGGACCAACATAGATAAATTGACACCCTTAAAAACTATTTAATTCCTACCAAGAACATTTTTTTGGTAAAGAGCCAGAGTGTTTCAAGAAGACAACGCTCCGTGCCATAATGCAAAATCTGTAGAAGAATGTTTTCAGAAAAACATTTTCAAGATCAGAGACCAGATAGCTCATTTGATCTGAATCCAATTGAAAATGTTTGGACCATGCTGGACCGAAAACTTACCAAAGAACTAAAGATACTTTTGAACAGCTTACCAAAAATTTTCCAAAGAAACTTATGAATTTTTTTTTTCTTATTTTATGTAGATTAATTTATGATTAATTTCTTTCGAAAATTTTAATAGTTTTTTCTTCATTGTTTTCCTTTTTTTTTTCTTCTTCTTCTCTTAATATATTCTAAAAAAACAAATTTTGTATTTGAAATAGTTAAAAAATTTTATCTTTTCTTCTGTTTTTTAGGTTCTAAAGAAAAAAAGTAAATTTAATTGCGTTGCGTACTAAACTTTTGAGCGTTGTATCTCTAATAACAGCTTTTGTAAATAACAACTGTTGTTTTGATTACAAATGATAAACTATTTAAATCAACTTTTGTACAGAAATAAAATTTCGTGCAGAGATGGTTGCGCAATTATTATTCGGATGTTTTCCAAAATGCCTAATAGACATTTAGTTTTTTTAATCATCATAAGTCGAGTAAAAGAAAGAGTGTTTTTTTTGTTGGAGAAATGGCACCTTGAAATAGGAAATTAGGTTTACAAAATCAGTACTATCTTCTATTACCATAATTACGGGAAACATGCAGCTAAAAAAAATTAAACCTCTTTTATTATGAAAGCAACAAAATATGTGTTTTATACTTTCTAATTGAAGTTAGATAATACATATTGGACCTAAAGATTGGAAGTCGAATAAAAGATGATTTTAAAGATGCTGCAAGGAAAACTCGGAACAAATAATACAGAAAAATAAACAAGATACAAACCCACTTTTATCCGAAATTGTTTGGTTGAAGTCATTATCACCAAAGGTGCCCTGGTGTCAAAGGTGCCGAAGGTGTCTTGTACCTAAAAGTAGGGTTGTATAATGGAAAATTTTATTGTTTTATAACCACTTAAAAAAGGAGTGCAAAATGAAAAAAAAAAACTTTTATCGAATAAATATGTGAACTTATTAGAAAATCTTTCTAATTAGATGATGTTACACATGCATCATAAGTGCAGCATCAAAGAAATTCCACATAAAACTCAAAGTTAATAACACGGTAAAACTTAAAATTGTTCATGAAAATAAACTTTAAGTGAATTTCATGCCACAGAGGAAATAATAATGTTACAGTGATAAAGTTCATTAAACAAGTGAATTAAGTGTAGGTAAGGAAGGTGTTAATGAGGTCAAGGTAAAAGTGTGCCATTAGTATCTCAGTATAAAAATTAAAATGTAAAAATTTGTTGCACAAGTACCTTAACGTACTTTTGCAACAAATTTTTACATTTTAATTTTTATACTGAGTTTTATGAGACCCACTAATTAGTGGGTCTCATAACACTAACTTCAATTCATAATTACTTTACAGAGTTTTGCATTTAGTCTCACTTTAGCCATAGAATCAAACAAACAAACAAAATTTAGACTTTTCCTCAAGTGGAAGTTAATTTAAGTGCATCTCTATATAAATAAAAACTCAAGGTTAAAGCTACTTTAATCTTAAGATTGAGGTTTACATAACCTAAAGCTGATTTGTAACAAATACATGCTTATAACAAAGCCCAGAGTGTTTTTATGTCAAGATATTTTTACATTTTTATTAGAGAACATGTCTTCAGACATTCTTCATTTAACAACTTAAATATTTTTTAGTAAAAGATATGCATAACTAACTTAATTGTTTGATACAAAAAAACTTCATATACATACAATATATTTGCTAATTAAATTACTTATTATGATAGATTAGTTATAATTATGATAAAAGTATTATTTAGAGTAATTAGAACAGAATTGATTCTTCTGTTATCGAGCTTCAATTTTTATCAAAGACAAATCTTTAAGAGTAAATTAAATGCAGTGGTTAAATTTATTTTTATTACACAGACTTTTGAATAATGAAAACAATTAAAGTGATGATAACAACCAAAGAAAACAATGTGCAATCTCAAATGTTGTAGGAAAATGGATTCAGCTTCTTGAAATTTGTTTACTTGACGTTTTCTAAGTAATTAACTTTTGATTTTAGATTTTAAGTCTTTTAAAACAATAAATATCAGCCAGCAGAAACAGATATCGAGGAACCGGTAAAATCCGCAAGGAAGACGAGGATGTTCGTTTTGCTACGGTTTCCTTTGCAGAGTTTTGCTCCCAACAAGCTTCCTATTAATAGTGAATTTTTTAGGAGATTTTATTGGCTCAATTTGAACAAAAACACTATGTACCTAAGTAAAAATTAATTAAAATTCTAACTTTAGAAGCTATTAAATACTTAAGCTTACATATTTAAGTGTATACACACATAAGAAACATTTTAGTACCATCCAGATAAATTTCAAGATGGCTGTCCCACTGTTTCAGAAAATAATTATTTTAGATGCTCCCTAAGTTTGCTGATAGAGAGAATAGAGAGAACACTAAAAAATTAGCTACAGGTATCAGCATTCTAACCAAAAAAGTAGTATCCTGTTTTCCATTCAAAAGATATTTAACTATCTTTAACTAAATCAAAAGCGACACAGATGGGGATGATAAGGTCAAAAAGGAAGATGTAAAATTCTTGAATCAATACCTAAAGGAAGACATATTCAAGATGGCAAAAAGTGACAAAAGATTTTGGGAAAATATTCAATGTAACAGAAGAAGCTGAAGAAAACGACAAAGCTAGAAAAAAGAGTGTGATCAGATAAATAGAGTTAGAGTTAGCTAATACCTAAAAGAAACAGAAGAGAATTCCAAATGATTACTTTTCAGCTTGAAATAGTAGATGAATCCAAATGATAGGTTTTGTTCTTACTGACATCCAACAGGAAATTGAGATCAAGGCCAAGATGCTAAATAAGTTGCTACCATATGATGTCCTGGAGATTACTATTGTTCTATTCTGTCAGTCTAAAGATCTTTATCAATGAGTATTCCCACCTTTTTTTTATGCAAAT
The DNA here is from genome assembly GCF_058129835.1 of Hydra viridissima. NCBI lineage: Eukaryota > Metazoa > Cnidaria > Hydrozoa > Anthoathecata > Hydridae > Hydra > Hydra viridissima. The sequence continues at coordinate 17,032,547 of NW_028324301.1, read as the reverse complement.
GATCATAAAGAAAGAGATTGGAGGCGTGTGAAAAATGCATGAAAACTTGTGAAATTGCGGGAGCTTTAGTTTTTTACCAACCTCTTTAAGTGTGTCAGCCAGCTTATAATTTTCAATTACAGCATCAACCACCACATTAAGCTTATCCAAGACTTAGTTGAGAGATATTCAACAGGTATTGCGTAAGATCATTTTAAATACAATATCTACTTAAGAACCTTATAAATACAGTTATTCATAAGTTTATAAGTCTATATTCTCCAAGTAGTTATTTTAAGAGGTTAACAATTTGTAAAACTTAATGTGCCTTAACTTGCCTAATTACTAAGTTTGACTGGTAAAACTGCAGTTAAGCGGCGTAAAATAATTTTAAATTTTCGCTTGATTAAACTCTGCGATGGTGAAAATGAAAAAAATTTATCTGAAAGTAACTTTACGAAACGTGAAAGAAAACCACATTCGAAATATGGAAAAATTCGAAATGTATAAAAAGAAAAGAAAAGAAAAGAAAAGAAAAGCCTCATACAAAAGATAAGTAAAAGTAATAGTCACTGTTAAATTTTCTTATTTTCTCATTTCTATTACTTATATATTATATACGTATTATATTTATATATACAAAAATTAATTTTATTAATTGATTCTGCACTGAATAAATCGTTTATATTAAGTAAATAGTTATTCTTAGTTAACATGGTAAATCTTCGTTTAGATGGCTATGCAACGTGTTGGTCGTGGGAGACCAAGTGCTCCAACAACTATTGTTGCTGAAGATGAAATCCTGGCTGAACCACGTGTGTTGCAAGAAAATTGGTGTTTAATGGAGCTTGGTTACTCTATTAAACACCCATTATCTGCTTTACAGTGGTTAGCAAAGCGCAGATTGATAAAAAATAGTATGTACTGTGATACGTGCCAACGTCAGTTTGGGCTAAACGCATATCAAGATGCCACAGATGGTTACCGGTGGTATTGTAAAGGTTGCAAACAGCGGCGAAGTGTAAGAGAGGGATCCTTCTTCAGTCAAAGTAGGTTGACACTTCAAAAGTTGATTTGTTATATTTATGGCTGGAGTCGCAATATGTCACAGAGCGATATACAACATGAAGCCTGTATGAATGACGCTAGCCATACATTAGGTGATTGGGGAAACTTTTGCCGAGATGTCTGCGAAGTTTACCTGGAAACAAATCCAACAATTATAGGGGGTATTAATGCTGACGGGACACCAATTGTAGTCGAAATTGACGAATCTAAATTCTTTCACCGTAAATATCATCGGGGGCAGTGGCGCCCAAGTCATTGGGTATTTGGTGGAATCGAGAGAGAGTCACGCAAGTGCTTCTTAGTTGAAGTTCCAGATCGGAATGCACAAACTCTCAAAAACCTTATAGAAAGGTTTATTTTGCCAGGAAGTCATATTGTTTCCGATGGCTGGGCTTCTTATGCTGGTTTAGATAACCTCCAAGATGGGATATATTCTCATTCAGTTGTCGTGCATGAACGCAATTTTGTTAATCCCCTTGATAGCGATGTTCATACACAAAACGTCGAAAACCTTTGGATGCGTGTCAAGCGTAAACTTCGACAGCAGTTTGGTACGCGTGAAGACTTGTTTACATCACATCTTCATGAATTTATCTGGCGTCAAACATTTAAAGATTTTCCTATATTTTCGGCATTTCTATCTTGTGTGTCTCGTCAGTATCCTCTGTAATTGATAAATAAAACGGCTATTTTCATAGCCACATATTTTTTAAAAATATATTAGCAAGAACAATAATTGTAGTATCCTATATTCTATAATTCTAATAAAAAAAGGTATTTAAAAAATAACTACTTTGAAATTTATCTACTTTGGTTTTTATAATTATTTAAGAACTTTTAGCCTCTGCGAGCGAGAGCGCTAAAAGCAAAAATATTAAATTATTTTACGCCGCTTAACTGCAGTTTTACCGTTTGACTTCATTTGCCAATTTGGACCAAACATTTGGGGATTCTAGAAAAGAATATAAAGTTTTGATAATCTTTATACAATTCATAGGTTCTAGCAATAATCCACTGAAGAAAAAAAACCCTTGTTAAAAACACCTCATGTTGAAAAAAAAAAACGATTTTAACTCTTACGCTGTCCTGCTGAGTTAATCCTATCTTATTTTCAAACCTAATCCAAATTTTAACTTTGAGACTATCAGAAACTAAGACAAATTAATTACGAACATGTATTAAACTAAGGCAAATTAATAGCAAACGTGTTAACAACAACAAAACCCTAACATCATAAATAGAATCGGAAAATTACGGAAAAAATTATCCGGACAAACTATTTTTAGGTATAGTTCCGTATTAAATGAAAGAAACCTCATACTGTTATATATATATTTTTGTAGCTCTCGACAAACTCTATCTAAGTGTACCATCAAACATTTACTACACTAAGCAGATGGTTCTTTTGGGAAGAAAAATTAAAATGATTGTAGAAAAAAGTATTCGGACAAAAAATTTTTTTTTCTTTTTTGTAATTTATTTCTTTTATATTTAGTCCATCCTCTTTATTAGTTAATACTTCGTCAATTCTCTTACGGCGTCGACTCAACCAAGCTCATACACCCCGTTATATCTTTAGAATTCCAGCATTTTCTGAGTGCTTCGTCGATATCGTCTTTTTTCGTCAATATGAGCATACCAATTTCTTCCTTGACTACCTTCCATAGGTTTTTTATAGGATTCAAGTCTGGACTTTGTGCTGGCCAATCTAACACTTCGATATTTTTTCCTCGGAGCAAGGCTTTGGTAATTTTTGCTGTATGTTTTCTAACATACTTAGGGGAAGTCAGTGCGTCCTCTATAACATGAATACGCTCCACACCATTCCAACTGAAGCATCCCTAGGCCATGACATACTTGTCATGCTTTATTGTCTGTTTAACATGCTTTTGTTGAATTAATTCACCTGGTCTTCTCCATGTCCAACGTCTACCATCTGAACCATTAAGGCATATTTTCGTTCCGTCCGACCATAATACCTTCTTCCAATCATCAACGGTCCAGTTTTGCAAACGCAAGCCTCTTTGCAATATGTCGTTTGGTAAGTAACGATTTTTTGGCAAGTGCTCTATCATGTAAATCATACTCATGCGGCCTGTTTCTAACAGTTCGAGGAATTATATTGGCTAACTTGAGTTCTCTGAGTTGATTCGCAATATCTGTTGCATTTGGTCTCACAGAGTTCTCAACCAAAGTGAGGATTTTTTGATCAATCCTTGGAGTTGTTTTTCAATTTCGTCCAGATCAAACTTTTGAGTACTCCATCTTGAACAGTTGATTTGGGCTGTGAACAAGCTGTTGTGCTACATCTCGAACCGTTTTGCATTCTTTTGAGAGAAAAACGCGATATTTTTTTATGCATGTTTTATAAAATTTTATTATAAATTTTACTATTACGTTTTAATCATTAAAAATACTTTGTTTCTTTAATTCGAAACTTTTTTAGTTACGTTTTTTAATCGTTTTGCACATTTCACTTTTCAAAATCATGCGCAAATTAACAATGATTCTATTACAACGCTGCCGTTAGCCGAACGCGAGTTTTATACGAAAGTTGCATTTTTCTTAAGCAATGCTTCATAAAAATGTTACTTAAATGAGCATAACTTTTTTTGTAATGTTCTTTTTTCATAAAGTTTTCACCATTTTATTACAAATTCAGAGCTCTTTCGAACCATATATAAAACTTGAATAAATAAATGGTTTGAAATTTTTACATTATCTTACACGATAACGAATAAAAATAAAAAGACGTCAACGCCTAAAGCTATGTAACCAATATAAAAAACGAGAAATATAAAAAGTTATAGTAGATGGATGATGACAGTACCTTTAGGGGTGGGGTTTTAATTTTACGAAATGAAAAGAGTGTAAGAAATATTTTTTATATAACTTAAAGTTGAGAAATTTTTATTGATGAGACAATATTTAAAGGAAAAATAATTGTTATTATTAGAAATTCAATAAGAAATTTCGCGCGTATAGAAAAGTAAGCGTCTTCACAAAAAGTCAGAGTATTACCAATGCACAGCACCAAGAGGCATCCCCACTCCCCTATAAACTCAAACCTCCTAACCATGAACCACTAACCCCCTACCCCATCACCATCAAAATAAACAACACCGAAACACAACACTAAACCGAAAAACTGCGAAAAGCCCCATCTCACAATACGTACACTGTGTGACAAAAGTTATCGTACGCTAAGAAAAAAATAATAATATTCAATATAGACACAATTTTTCTGCTATATTTAATGAAAATTATTTATAATTTTTTTTTTAATAGTATTTATTTTGTTAATTTATGAATTTTTTGGAATTTATATTGAAATAACATTAAAATTAGGCTCAAAGTTTGAAAAAAGTACATTAAAAATGATGACAAAAGTTATCGTACACTTGGCGTACACTAATATTTATTTAACTCCAAACCGTTATGTCCACCATTTTTCATACTTTTTGAAAATAAAGTAAACTATAAACACTTTAAGATTATTTTCAATTGTTTTAAATGAATTTTTTGGTTAAAAAAAAGTAAAATGAGCTCGAAACGGGTTAAGACCACTGTAGAAATTCCTTAGCTAATAATTAAGCATTGGAATGAAGGAAAATCGTTAAATTGTACTGCAACAATTGTTGATTCTAAAAAACCCACAGTTTCTTCAATTATTAACAAGTTCAAAAAAACAGGAAAATCAGCTGATTTGCCCCGAAGTGGTCGTCCAAAAAAACTGAATAAGCGTGCTGAACGAAGCTTAGCTTCCACAATCAAGAAAAATCGTTTTGTAAGTGCCAAAACTTTAGCTTGCAAAATAGAAAACGATTTGGAGGTTAAAATTAGTCCTAAAACAGTCATTCGAAGTCTTAAAAGACAAGGAATAGTGAGTCGCGTTCCAAGAAAGGTTCCTTGTATTAGTGATAAAAATTGTAAGCTTCGATTAAACTATGCTAAAACGTACATTGATATGCCAGACTCATTCTGGAATAAAGTCTTATGGACAGATGAGTCTAAATTTAATGTAAAAAGATCTGATGGTAGAATTCGTGTATGGTGTTCATCAAAAAATTGCTTAGAAAATGGAACTACAGTCCGAACATTTAAACACGGAAATGGATCAGTAATGGTTTGGGGATGTATGTCTGCAGCAGGTGTTGGAAAGTTAGTATTTATTGAAGGAAATATGGATAAACATTACTATAAACGTATTATTAAAGAAAATCAGCACGTAATCTTGGTATTGGTGATGACTTCGTTTTTCTTCAAGATAACGATCCCAAACATAAGGCCAAAGATGTGATGGAATTTATGGAAAAAAAAGGTTGGGACATACAAAATCATCCACCTCAAAGCCCTGATTTGAATGTAATAGAACATTTATGGGATGAAATCGATAGACGAATAGATAGAACAGGTGTAGACACCATTGAACAATTAAAAGTCCAAATTGTAAAGACGTGGGAATCAATCGATCCGTCTATTACAAAAAAACTCGTTGAATCGATGCCAAGACGTCTTGCTGCTGTTGTAAAAGCTAAAGGACAAAATACACGGTACTAAAATATAAGTTTAGTTCCCATAATATTTATCAAAGTGTACTATTTTGAAAGCGTACGATAACTTTTGTCACCTTTTTGTTACTTTTCTTGCTTTTTCATCAAGATATTAAAATAAAATATTTTTCTTGTTCTGTTTTTTCAATTTTTGTTTAAATAATTATAAATCAAATAGTTTTTATTCAGTTTTTAACTTGTTCCTTGCATTTCTTTTATTCTAAATTAAGAGTTAGTAATTTTTTTAAAGTGTACGATAACTTTTGTCACACTGTGTAGATTTGAATCCGAAGTTCATTAACTTTATAATGTTCAATTTACTGTTTTCCTAATTCTGGTTGTACTAAATTTTTTATTGAAAGAGCAGTGTGCAAGTGCACAGCCTTTGCAAATATGTTTCGTATACCTGCAGCACATAGTATGTTTTACAGTGCTTCTTTTGAGGGCGGAAATGACATCCCTTCCTCTAATTTGCCCTAGCTAGGGAAATGGCTGGGGTACCTGGATCCTCAAGTTGATCAAGAGCTCCAGCACTCTGAATAGCTTTTACAATTACTGCTGTTGCTTCTGTGCGGGGTACATGCTTTCTTCTTTCAATAAGTAAGTTACAAGTGCCTTTCCAAGCTGTTCCAGGAACACCCTCCTCTCGTTTTGCTTAAAAGACATCCAGGTCGGGTTGATCTCTCTCAAAATCAGATAGACATTGTCGGAGGAAACAGAAATTGTGTTGTAAAATATGATCAGGGGCCAGCGGGAAGTCATTCATCTGCAGCTACATAATCCAATCACCTTATCTAGGTTATCAGCACCTTCTTTGTTGCAGTTAAAGTCTAGCATGATGGTTATAAAGCTACATTCTTCTTTTTCTTTTAGAAGTAGAGTGGTGATAGGGATGAAAGGAAAGTTTTAGGAGGTGACCTCTCTCTCCTTTGATGTAAGCAGAGCAGGTAGGAGCTCAGACTTTTTCTTTCAAACAGTATCTACCTGTGATCTTTCTTTTTAGAACATGCTGTTCAAGTTCATGAGAGTTGAAGAAATTTTCACATGTCAATACCCAGCTAGCCAGCCCATAAGGTACCCGGGTGGGTCCCGGCCGGGCCGTAGGACGGAACCCGTACGGGTAACCTAGCTGGATCCCGCCGGTTTTTGTCCGCGAAATCCAGATGGAATCCGTCTGGGGTTCCCGCCAGAAAACACAAACGGGACCCAGCCAGGATCCAGGTGGTATTCAGCCGGGATAGCAAATATGACTCATACGGAACCAAGTTGATATTCAGCTGGGATAACCTACTTGGATCCCACATAAATCCCAGGTATTGTAGGTATAATTATAAATTTTTATTATTATTGATATTATTATTATTATTAATAATTATTACAGTTATTATTATTATTATTATTATTATTATTATTATTATTATTATTATTATTATTATTATTATTATTATTATTATTATTATTATTATTATCATTATTGTTATTATTATTATTATTATTATTATTATCATTATTGTTATTATTGTTATTATTATTATTATTATTATTATTATTATTATTATCATTATTGTTATTATTGTTATTATTATTATTATTATTATTATTATTATTATTATTATTATTATTATTATTATTATTATTATTATTATTATTATTATTATTATTATTACTATTATTATTGTTATTATTGTTATTATTATTATTATTATTGTTATCATCATCATCATCATCATCATCATCATCATCATCATCATCATCATCATCATCATCATCATCATCATCATCATCATCATCATCATCATCATCATCAACATCAACATCATTATCATCAACATCATCATCATCACTATTTCACTTTACTAAATCCTGTAGCTATATTGCTGGCAGATAAGATGCATTTTTTTAATGGAAACAATAACTCTGCCAAAATTGGTTGCTGAAACTGATAATCGGTTAACTATATGCAAGAATCTATTTTTAAAAAAAAGCAATTACAAGTCGTAAACTATCAAGTTTTCAAAAAATGCACTAATGGTATCATATAGAATAAAAATTATGCAAGTTGCAATACTGCATTACTGCAAGTCATAATTGGTTGAAAACATACCAAGAAATACACATGAATAGTGCTAGTAAATTTACCGATATTTTAAAAAACCAGTAATTCGGTAAAAAAAAAAAATTATTACCGGGTTACCGGTAATTTACCGGTTTTTTTTCTGAAGGCTTAAATAGTAATAATCTAAACACCGAAAACAACAAAAAGCATAACAAATGAATATATTAGTAAAACAGCATCAGTTTACAGGTCCATCCTAGTTAAAAATAAATAAATTAAACAATCAAAAAGATTTTTTTTATATAATAAAATATAATTAATTCATTTATTATACATTAACATTTTTGTACTTTAGCGTAAACATAAACAAACATAAACATAAAGAAAACTTCATTTTTGAAAAGAAAATAATTAATATAGCCAATTCTTTTCAAGGAGCATAAATTGTTTATTGAAGTAAGCTCTTAAAAAACACATTACATTTAATGTTTCGTCGTTTAAACTTGTTCTGTACCTTGTGCCAATTAAACCTGCTGCAGAAAAAGCTCTTTCCGACTCTACACTGGTTGGGCGAACTGCTGAAATATACTTTTGGAGTTTATTTAAATATTTTCCTTTAATATTTTGTTCCTTGAAATACGCCATTTCTTTCCTGACTATATTTAAAAGACCGGATGTTGTCTTCCGATCACTAATCTCTTCGTGAGCAATAGTTATCTTTTTTTTTTTAATTACTAAATCAAGTTTTTCCTTCATTGACATTGCTTGACTTGATGTCGCCACTGCTGATAAAATTCACTAGTTGATTCAGTTTTATACACTTGCACAACTTCAGCTTCAGTAGTTTCGGAATCGTTTTTTAAAAATTGTTGAATAATTTCTACAATATTTTTTTCCATAATCAATTTACTTGTTGTATTAAACACGCCATAATTATTTTCATTATTTAAAGCTGTACGTGGATATGGTTCATGAAAATATGAATATATATCAGAATATACGGTTCTTCTCTCGCTTATTCGAAATATTAAATCTTGTTTCAATTCATTACTTAAGAAATTATTTTGGTTACTTAGTTCATCCAACATGAACCGAATTGTCAAATCTGCAACATAGATTCGTGTCACTTGAACAGAGAGCTTCCACAGCTACTTTAACAGGTTGCAAAGCCATTATTATATTTGATACAGCATTGAGATCATTTTCTGATAAATCTATATCGGATTTGATATCGATTAGACTCTTACGAACACAATTTTTAATCTCATAAATTCTTTCCAACATTATCAACATACTGCTCCACCGTGTTTTTGTGTCAAGGATTAGCGTAAGTTCTTTTTTAAATTCATCCTTAACATGTTTTTAGAGGATGTCATTTTTTGTTGGTGATCTACGGAACATGACAACAATTTTTCGAATTTTTGTTATTATTGGATCTATACTTTCATGTTGAATTGATGAATCAGTAGTTGATGTATCCTCACAATAATGTCAAAAACCCCAATATCTTCCATTACATCGTCCTCTTCATCTTCACCATGTTCAAATTCAGTAATAGCCACTTCTTGATTTTCTACGGAAATATTATCCGAAACAGATCTTTTATACAGCACCTTAATTACTGATGACTGGATGCCGTGGGCTAAACAAAGTTGATGATTTACGTCCAGTAATCTGCTTACCTTTTTCATTACGGCGGCCCCATCCGTAGTAATGGAAATTATATTTTCTATCGCAATACTAAATTCTTTAAGTGTATTTTGAAGATACGTTATACATTTTTCAGCAGGCATCAATCCTTTAATCCTAACCAATCCGAGATTCCAAAATACATTATCATAAGAGTGGACATTCACATTCATATACCTTTGATTTTTGAGAGATGTCCATTCATCGAAAGTCAAGCTAACAATTCACCACTGGCTATTCTTTCTGATAATTCTGTAACGATTTGTTTTCGGATTTTGTCACCGTACTGCAACGCCATTTTCATAATTGTTTTTGGAGACTTTGGGCAATCATATTCTTTGGATTTAAATAATTGCTGAAGATCGTATATGTGCAAATCTTTTTAAATGATAAACAATCTCGTGCTGTCAGTCGTGCTAAAACAGCTGGAAATGAATTATCAATCGTTTTAATAATGTTGAAATAATCAGAAATTTTTGATCTAGAATTTGTATCATTCGTAACGGAAGTTGTGGTATTGATATTAGAACAGCTAGCTTCTGCATCATCATGTTGAACTCTTTTTAGCAGATTAATTTTATGTTTTCTGATAAGGTGATTGTGCAAACCACTTGTGCTGCCGCCAGAGCATTTTATATTTTTTTGCATACATTGCATATAGCTGAATCGCCAGCTTTCGTACGTAGAAAATGATTCCACAATTGATTTTGTCCGGATCCAGTAGACATCATAGATAAGGCAATTTTTTTAAAAAAAAACTCAATATGTAAATTTTGGAACACAATACAAATATATTCTATAATATAATTTTAAAGACTTTTTGTGAAATACTTACTCAACACAATAAAAATATAGAATATTCGCTTTATTTTCAAAGTTATGTTTTGTGTTTATTTTCAATTTTTTTTTATGATACTTAATAATTTTATCATCCAGTGCAAAAAATCAAATAATTTTAAAAAAAAACTCACTAACGCACTATTTAAATTAAATAAAATGTCACCTGTAACTGTAACCAGATGGGACGCGAGCACAAAATAAACTGAATGTAATTATACATAAACTACATAAACAAATCCTAATTGTATGTAAATATTTTTCTTACTCTATTAAAAAACGAAAATTTAAGAAAAATCAATCAAGTAGGCTGTATTTTTTATTTTTTTATAATATGTAAAAAAGTTAGCTTTTTTGTAGAATTTTTCTTTTTAGTTAGAAAAAAATACTACTAATAATTTATTCAGAATTTCCTTAAAATTTTACCGAACTACCGGTAAATTATTTGAAAATTACCGGTAAATTTAAACATACCGTATATACTCGCGTATAAGTCGATCCAAAATCAATACAAAATCAATATTAAATGAAACACTTTTTAATCAAAAAATAAGAAATACGAAAAAAAAAAAAAATTCTAGGAATAAATTTGTTTTTTTTCTGACCCGCATATAAGTCGAATTGCTGTTTTAGAGTAAATATTTCGTCCAAAATTTCTCGACTTATACGCGAGTATATACGGTAGTTTTTAACCAATTTACCGGTAAACCGGTTTACCGGTTTTACTAGCCCTACACATGAATGCTTATAGGTAATAACAACTAGTTAACTAAATTTTGAACGAGCATAACTGAATTAAACAAATAAGAGTATTTGAAATCAGATTCTGTGTGCTATAAGGCAAAATGTATTTATAGGCTGGACAAACCAGTATAATGTATTCAGTGCTTGAAAAACAGATCATATTGTGCACTATTTTTAATCAATCATAACTTGTATATTGTTGGCTTCTGTTGCATTCTTCTCTTTCAGCTTTCAGCTCCCTTCCCCACGATCCCGTGAATTTCCAAACCGCGTAGAAAGCTCCTTCTCAAGCATTTCCTTGGTTGTGTCCATAGTGGCAACCCTGACTTAAAGATTGGTTTGCATGTTGATACATGTGTAATTTGCATAAAGAGAAGAATTATTAACAGTTTACTTTTACTAGAGATAAAACAATCGAGATCGACGTGTTTCGAAGTCAAAGGCGAAGTTTCGATGTCGCTAAAAGTTGTTTGGGAGCTTTTTTCAAAATCGTTAATTGTTGTGAAAAATAAATTAGACGGTTTTCAAAATCATATCACTTCGAATAAGATTTATTTTCGCGGTGTTTCAAATCATAAAAAGTTGTATAAAATCGGAAATGGCGTGTTTCAAAATTGTTTAAAATTTCTAACGGCTTTCAAATTCGCTTCCAAAAATATAACTGTTTTCGAAATCATTTGAGTAAACGAAGCGAGTGCGTACTAAAAGTAAATAAACGAACGTCGCGTGACTTCGTTTAGGTTTTAAGTTCAATGACTTTTTTTTCAAGTTCTATAAGCTATATTTTAAAGTGAACTAGTATGTAGCTGTACTAGTACTTTTATAATCTTCCGTTCAATTCTCCAAGACTCCAACTCCCTCAGATTTGGAAAAAATTTCAATCAATGAGAAGCTATATATGTTCAAGTTCAAAGACATGCACTTCAAATGAAGTGAAATAATAATTAGTTTGGTATATGCTAGTAACCTCTACCCATCTAAGTTCTAATTTCTAAATGATAAAAAGTTGAGGCATACACTATAGTAACATTACAGAAATGCAGAATATACAAAAGATATGCTAAGACCCTTGCATTTATTTATATAAGCTTTCATAATCGTTAAATAATTTTTTTTGAAGTTTAGCAGGTTTCAAAGTCGATTAAAAATTAAAGTTTCAACTTTTTACGGCTTTCATAATCGTTTAATAATGGACGGTATAAGAGATAGACGTGCAGCGACATTTTTTTTTTTGCAAGCATGCTCGTCGCGCATTGTTACAAATCTTTTCTTTTAAACAATAGAAATTAAATTATATTCAAGTCTGTTGGATTCGTCGAAAATTTTTGGTCTCATCTAGTCACATCAACTTCCTTTTAGTTATTCAAGATAGCAGAATAATAATAATAATAATAATAATAATAATAATAATAATAATAATAATAATAATAATAATAATAATAATAATAATAATAATAATAATAATAATAATAATAATAATAATAATAATAATAATAATAATAATAATAATAATAATAATAATAATAATAATAATAATAATAATAATAATAATAATAATAATAATAATAATAATGATAATAATAATAATAATAATAATAACAATAATAATAATAATAATATTAATAATAATAATAATAATAATAATAATAATAATAACAATAATAATAATAATAATAATAATAACAATAATAATAATAATAATAATAATAATAATAATAATAATAATAATAATAATAATAATAATAATAACAATAATAATAATAATAATAATAATAATAATAACAATAATAATAATAATAATAATAATAATAATAATAATAATAATAATAGTAATAATAATAATAATAATAATAATAATAATAATAATAATAATAATAATAATAATAATAATAATAATAATGATAGTAATAATAAAAATAATAATAATAATAATAATAATAATAATAATAATAATAATAATAATAATAATAATAACAATAATAATAATAATAATAATAATAATAATAATAATAATAATAATAATAATAATAATAATAATAATAATAATACTAGTAATAATACAAAAAAATCAACTGGTATTATAGCTACCTGTAACTACTCCATCTACTATGTTGCTGTAGACTTCCAGTTTATGAATATTATAGAATTTTCTATATTTATGTTTAACAACAGAAGTATTTAGGATAGATAACTTATATATAAAATTAATGTAAATACAATAAAGAAAAAATAATATCACAGTTTTAAAGAATTTAGCGAAGCCAATTTATTGCAAACCGCAAGAATAACTAAGTATTTAATATTAACATAATATGAATTTCCAGCTTTATATAAACTAGTTTTTATTTGACAAAAAATAATGGGTTATTATGTGCTTTTTATGACAAATGAAATAAATATGAAAAACGAAAACATGAAATATCTGGCCGCATCTTACAAGATAATTATAAATTTGAATAACTTTTTAAAAGGTTTTGCTTTATCAAATTAATCATAAAAAAAACCATCAGAAAATACACATAAAAAAACAATGCATAGCGGAATATATATTATGGAGCTTATAGAGTAGTCGAGGCAAATAATTGCGATAAATCGGAAAAAATACTCAAAAAATACACAAAATTAAGCCTGGTGAATAAAGGACCAAGGAGTTGAATGAAACCAGACCTTGACAAAAATTTTTATTTAAACTTTTTAATATTTCGCTATACTTATTTTAGTCATTTATATCAATTATTCTCACAGGTCTATTTTATTATTGACAGACTTTGTTTACACAAAAAAAGTTCCCAATTTTACAAATGTTCATCAAATTAACAAAATGTTCGTCTTGAAAAAATGATGAAAATCTGTTCGTGCCGACAACTAAATTCCTTTACTTTGGTGTAATTTGTTTAGTAATTTGTCAACTTTATCCTGAACAGTCTTATTAAATAAATGCTATAAAAGTTTAAACTAACAACACATGATCAGAGTTTGTGTTTTAAAACTGTAGGCGGCCATTTTAACAGATTTTTTGTTGACGGGTGAAAATTTAGAGAAACTCGCATGGCTCGCTGATTTTTGCGGCCTCTTTCTCTTCTATACGTCCATGGTTTAATTTTTTTTTTTCGAAGTTTAATGGATCTCAACATCGTTTAACTTAAGAAACGTCGCCAAACTTACGGCTTTCAAAGTTGAACGAAAAATATACGAATTTGAAAATCGTAACTCGATTGTTTTATCTCTAACTTATACTAATCTATAGATTTACGTACGCACCTACAAACACACCCAAAGTTTAACTTGCTTATACTTAACTACGGCGTCACGCAAGTTACGCATGTTAATTGGTAGTTGTTTAAAAATTGTATTCTGCTTCAAATGCAAAAGATGCATTTTCTAAACAGAGGAAACGCAAACGCAAAAGGTTAAAAAGTAAAAAATTTATTTGTTTGATTGTCAAATCAAACTTAGATTTAAAACCGATATTGAGAATATCAGAAACTAGTAGACCGTGTCATTTCTTCCATTTTGATTTTGCAACTCAGTTTTAGTTCTTTGATTATTTTCACCTTTTTTTACAACTTATACAATTCAAGATTCAAGATTACTCAATGTTCATCATTTAAGATTTCTCATCATTAGATTTAAGATTAAAGCAGCAGTTAGTAGTCACTAGATAAAATGGTTTTCGGACGCAAGTGGAAAATTGAAAACTATGAATAAAAAAGGATCCATTTTATGTTGCAACGACATGAAGAGACCAATTCCCTTGATCAGAATTTTTTTTTTTTTTTCTTGTTTCAACGGCAGTCTGATTAAGAAGTCAAATTGAAAAGTGAGAACTAAGATGGTAGGTTGTGTTTCAAACTACAGCGTATTTCTCAGAAGGACAACATCTCGTGTATTAAGGAAACACTGATTTTAGTTTTTACGTCAAAAATCTCGTTCAAGATTTTTTTCTCAGATATAATTTAAAGACCGCTATTGAAGATAACAAAGAATAAGAAAACCTGTTTTTTTTCCTCGACCCATAAAATTATTACTGACTTTTCAATCGATATATTTATTAGATTATTGGCATCGTTTGAGAGTTTTAGTAACTTTCGGGATGTTAAAATAATTGAAAAATGCATTATGGTCATTGGTTGTAGTTATGAAGAATTAGACATAAGAAAACACGGTGATGAGCTTTTAACATTTTGAAAAATCATTTTTTTCCTTTTTTTTTTTTTTTTTTTTTTTTAGGGTAATTAATGTTATTCTTCTCAGATGCTTCTTTATCAACTAACTCTGGGATCCAAATTGAACTTTGCCCTCTAAACGAATTGTTAAAGGTATATGTTTATTCTCTATTTTAACCTGCTAATCATTGACAAATACCTTTTTAAATTTTTTGAATGCATTACTTAGTTACGCGATTTTCTAGTCTGTTTCCGTGTAGGCGTGCTAATTACAAAAACCTTTGCATAATCAAGGTTACCTCTTGGTGCTTCGGAATTTTATGTTGTTTTTTTTTTTGTTGTTTTGTTTTTTTAAGTTTACGTCATTTTACTTTCTAAGAAACTTGCAAATACGATTTGCGCAACACTTTCTTTGCGTCAACGCTTAGTAACTTGAAAATAAAAAACCTTTTTTTTTAATGGAAGAGAAGAAAAAATATCCATAATCTTGTTTTGATCAACAATGTTGTTAGTGTGGGCAGATCTTTTTGTGCTGTCATTTCCCTTTCGTTTGTTCGCATGATTACATAATGACTCCTGTAAATGTAAACTATCATAATGCCATCCTTGTTTTAAATCATTGAGTTTGCCCAAAAAGCTCTTCAAAAGTTCTTCATCGTATTTTCGGTTGTTTTAATCGGATCTTAAGGAAACAGTTTGTTCAACCAATCGAAATTTTGTTTCGTTTTAGAAAAAAGCGCAAAGAGTGTAAATTTGACGCAAAATTAAATCAACAATTATTTGTGACTAAGTTGAAAATTTACTTCAACGAACTTTGATCTATTTTTATCTTCACGGTCAATAGTCCTCATTGTTTAGTAATCTTGATACTTTTAATAGCGGGTTACATTTACACCTAATTAAAAAATATATGCAGTATCAAATCCCCAAAACATGGTTGCTAGCTTCATACTTAAATTTCTTTAAAATTTTATTACAGTTTGTTAAGTATCTAGTGTATAAACTTATTGTACAAACTTTCTGTTCTATTGGTTTATAGACTGTCCTGCAGACAAAAATTTTTTTAAAAAGAGATTTCAGCACTTCGAATTGTTTTCTTAGAGTTAAAGCTTACTATTCCAGTTAAAACTCGAAGCCCAAAATAAAACTTAATTGCCCATTTATGTATTAAAAAACCTTTTTCGTTTAATTTAACAAGAATTATCGTAATTTTAGCAAAACAACATTTGTTTAGTATTTTGCTAGATGTCATAAACATGGTCTAATTTAATTTCGGATATATTTTATATTTAGTACGCTGTATATTTAAGGAGAGAAATAAATTCTTAATCTCTCAAATGAAAAAATTCTTATTGAAGAACCGCAGTTTGTCTATAACTACATTTTTGCGCTTGGTAAACGACAGCGCAACAGCTGTTAACTCCTTGTTGGGGATGATCTTGTTGTTTTCTTTAATTACCTAGAAGTCAATAATAGTATATAATTCTGTTCAAATATAATAAAAAAAAAATTTCATAGTAGAAACCCCAAAAAAGTTTTTTGTCTCGGTGCTTTTTAACTTCATTTCCACTTTAAGTAAAAAATACGTTTTGATTCAATGGATTATTTCTTTACAGATATAGATTTTTTTTGTTTTCTAAATCGGGTGCATGCTGGTTACAAGCAATAGAAACCTCACTCGTCTGTTGTTTTTATATCTTGGATTGTGTTGAAATAATTTACCACGATTTTTCCTTTAAAAAATATTTTCATTTAAATGATAAGTAAGTTTTGGGGCACAATTCGATAATTACAATTCTTATTGAGCAAAATATAAATATTTAATGAAATAAATAACGAAAGAAACACTCACTCCGCAGAATTATGCTATAGATAGCGATTAGAAATTAAAAAAACTGCGTGTTTAGCGTTTTGTTCCGATGATAGAAGTTCATATTTGAAGATTAGTATATAATTTTTTTAAACTTTATTTACTGCATGCCAAAAGCATCAAAAAAAAAAAAAAAAGGTGAACTTTTACATTACTGGTAATTTCTTCATTACCTGTTGCTTAGATCAGGGTTATAATTTCAAATCCAAAAGAGTTTATTTACAAATAATCGTCTGAATCCTCGGCGTTGAAAATCTTAGACTTTGTTTAAAAATATGACGGATGCATATTTGAAAATGATTACTGAACATTTATTTATTTCAATTATATAAACCTATTTTGTCCTCGCATAAAACTATTACTTTTACTGTTTTATGCGAACTGTTATGGGAACGATATTAAAGCCTATCCTGTGTAAAATGAAGATTCCGCCGTTTGAAACAGATTAGAACTCCGACTGATAATGTTTTAAAATCAATCTATTCTTTTGAACGCTTTTTTTCAATCCTGTTTGTGCAAATCGGCTATAAATTAGAGTGCCTTCGGTATATTCTTTGTATCGCTAGCAGCAGACAAGCAGCAGAA